>NC_089753.1:8824129-8951629 GCF_040412425.1 Macrobrachium rosenbergii | reverse complement strand
AGGCACTGCAATACAGATTAGTACAGAACACTGAAACAAAAATCTGTGAAAATATAAAAAAAAAAAACGCCCAAAAGATGGTCAGCATTAGTAAGCCAATGTTATGTATAACTAAAACATTCGTCGCAGGAAAAGAAGAAAAAATTAATTTAATTAGGCAAAATAACAATCCCCGAAAAATACAAATTGATAACCACTTAGTTTGTGTCTATACCCCCAAATTATAGTTTAGAAGGAAGGGAAAATGCAAGTCCACGTGAGACAACTCAATTCGAAAATCAAAATGGCGAAATGCAAATTAGCTCTAGAAAGGAAAATGCATCAATTTAATAAGCAAATCCCCAGGAATACGCTGAAACCAAAAATAAATACAAGAACATAAAATGAAAACCAAGGAAAGGTTAAATATAAACCATTAATCAAGATGCAAAAATTAGGGGGGAAAACAACTATGCAAATAACTTGCATAACGAAACCATATTTAGCGGGAAAACTGCAATGCAAACCATATGCAATACAGACAGAGTTGATGCAATACGGGAAATACTGTATCGTCAACGGTGGAAGAAAAAGCATACAATGAAACTATACAAGTCATCAGCAGCAGTCTGATAAAGACAACGACAGATGTATACTAAAATACAAATTAATAATCGTCAACATAACCTCAAATTAGTTACAATGAACATACAACTGACAGCAATTTTAATCATAAATCTGTGGCAGTCATGTGAATTACAAAATTCATAACGAGACTGCAGTAAACTATATAACTATTCTTTAGATTTAGTTTCACAACAAAAAACCAACATAGGGCAAATGACAGCAACAGAACAATTTTTTTAAACTGGATTTTCAAAAACCCAAGCTAAAGTTGTCTCAGCGAATATGGAACTTATAAATCTACGCAGATTGAAAATGACATCTCCGACGAAGCGATTAAAACTTGAATTTTATCATTAGCAAATACAGTGCATGGTAAAGTCCCATTTGTCAAAAATTCAAATTCAAAAAGCAAGTCAACAATACATACAACGTAATTCAAATCCTATAAAAATAAATAACATACGAGCTATGTCGAGAAACTCTAAATGGCGGTCATGGAATTTCACCTTTCCCATAAAACTTGAAAAAAAATCAACAATCTTGAACACTGCTGCTGATTAAATATGGGATATACAGGTGTTTAAAATGACGAAGTTTACATAAATAATACTACTGTCAAGGGGTCAAAAAAAGGAAAACAACGACCTTGCACGTACAGAGTATAATTGAAAAACTTCTATGGTGGCAAGTTTTCCTATGCAAACAACTGAAAAGGCTTCGTCCTTAGTACTTCACCGTGAAAAGCTTAGGACGAATTATTTTTCCATTATTGCACATGTTATTGCGGGAATATCGAAGCTCTGTCGTATTTATTTTGAAAAGTCTGGAGAAAAAGCTTATTCCATGAACTACCTGAAGAGATCATTAAAATTTTTTTATTATTGCCATCACTTTCTGAATGGTGAAACAAAAAACTTTAATAATATTGCAGTACCATATCCCAGAGCAAAAACTGTTCTTGAATCACAGTAAAAAGTTTTAATATTTTAAATCATATAGACTACTGCAGAAACAGCAATTTTCTGAATTTTCTTTGATAGCTGATTTGAACATACTATTTGCAGGACAGAGCTTAGAATATGCTGTGTTTACTGCTCCACTCTATCAGCAGTCTAAGAACTATTACAAAGCTAAGCGTCACTTTAAACAAAGAAGTTTAATTAAATAATAAAATTTTGACTCAAAGCCCTTTAAGTCATTCTTAAACAGTTCACATAAAAGGTTAAACTTTAGTCAGCATGGGCTTTTGGTCCTGGAAGCAGTAATAGATTTTTTACACGATCTATAATCTAAAGTTACTATACAAACAGACAAAGTATTTTCAAAACGTTATTGCAATACCACTAAACTGTTCCTAGTGTTCTGAAGAAACCTTCTTTCATTGGTGAGGAAGTATCATACCGTTATTGTTCAAAGTCTGTAACAATTGATTCCTTGTTTTTAATAAAATAAAAGAAAAATAATTTATTGCTCGGTAAATTATTGTTATCTAGGAGGCAACAGTTACTAGTACACAATACTGATTTGCCTTTAAAATGCAAACTGTTTCCATAAATTTCATCAAACGTAGCTGTAACTTGTAAAGGTAAAAAAATATAAAAAAGTTAAATATTCTTTATTTGGTACAGAAAAAACCCGCAATTCTTCACTATTCTCACGGTCATTGTTCCCATGTCGCCAATGTGTGAAATACATAAGACATATAAATTGTCCAAATAAAGTCTTCATTGCTGAAACACTGTAAAGGTGTTCTCTGCCTACTGGTGTTATACGAGACCTCGGTTCCTTTTCCATAAGCCAAAGATGAAACTGGTTTGTTCATGAGAGGTAAACACAAGATAACTGGGTCTTGCACACTGGGTGTTCATAAAATATTCTCATAAATACAGATGAAATGAAGAACATGAGTAATATAGAAATTACCTAGTACAGACTGGCGGGGCGACGGATTATCAAAGACGAAATTACAGACATTTATACGCATTCGTTATACAATGATATATACGATAAACAGTCTAAATACACATCTCGGGTTAGTTCTTAATACACAAACACAATCACACATATATAGGTGTCTGACTTTGTGTGTGGCCGTGTGCGTGTGTGCAAATGAAAGTTTGGGATGGTTCGGGTTTGTGGAAATCATGTAGGACGATGGGTTGCTGAAAAGATGTAATTATAATGAGGAACCGTTAGGAAGGGAAAGACACGACGACTTGTAACCGATGGAGAGAGAGAGTGTGTGAAAAGAAGGGTCCCAATATTTAGGAAGTGGGTGCAAGACAGAGGCACAGTATGTGTACGGGTTCAGTCGCGCTTTAAAGCAGCTAACGCTGAGGAAGTTTTTTGCACAAAAGTTTTCTAATATTCATAATCTAAAGTATGAATGAGGCACTGGCCGTTATGATGATTTTCTCTGGAGCCAGTTTCCTAGTTAACAGAAACAGTCAATCTTTCGAAGACGTAATCAGCAAACTGGGTGCCATAACAAGGTCGTGTAGCGCTTATCGCATGTATGTAAGGGCAATAGATCGCTCCCGATCTTCCGCCCCCAAGTCCACCCTACTGATGGGATACTAGCATCTGGTGGGATAAACATAAGGGAGTGGGGCTAGCAAACTCATCCCTAAAATCTTGTTGAGAAACCGGAAAATGGCGTATAGTAAATATCAGCACACGTACCTACACACTCACACGATATTCATACAAACATACATACATATATATATATATATATATATATATATATATATATATATATATATATATATATATATATATATATACATATATATATACACCGGGTGTTTCAGAAATTAGAGCCCTCCTCCTCCACAGAACAAATGGAAAGTTATGAAGTTTTCTGCTATAGCCTATCTCCAAGTACATTATCATAAGTTTCTTTTAAGCTATTTTTCATTTTACATTTCTTGTATTTTCAAACTGAGTGACGGAGTTAGATACAGCCATGGCTAACGACTCGGAGGAAATCAGATGGATTGACCAATTCCAGGCTATAACCTTCAGAGAAGCCAGGGAATCTGGCGCATCCTTCATTTCACGTTCCTGGATAGCTAAATACATTAAAAGAGATGAATCCTTTGTTAAAAGAAACTGGAACAAAAATCCATATGACTGTCATCGCGAAAAGAGTGAGAATCTTGGAAGGCCTGAAGTCCTTTCTCAGGAGTCAAAAGACATCATAGCTGAGGCAGTGGGTAGACCAAGAAAGTCTTTACATAAATTGGAACTTGAACTAGAAACAAAAAGGGGAAAGAAGAGAAGTTATAGTGCTGTATATCGTGAGTTGAAAAAATCTGGTATCAAGCCATTGCATGTTATCAGCAAGCCCAACATCACTCAGCAACAGAGAGAAGACCGTGCATGGTTTTGTGGTTCATTTCTTAAAGATTGGCATGAAGCTGACTTTCTCCATGTTGCTGCAGCAGATGAATTCTTCATTTACACAGTCAGGAAGCCAAATCATAAAAATGACATCATTTGGGCTGCAAAGTTGGATGATATCAGCAATGACGTGCGCTATCGCCAAGTTGTGAAATTTCCTGAATGTTTGGGAATTTTTCTCTGTTTCACAGCCAAACGGTTAATGTGGATCATCAAAGAAAAAGGACAGTCATGGAATAACGAATACTTCAGAGAAACTGTGCTTACTGGTGGAGTATTTCCTTTCCTCAAAGATCCTGAAAATGTGTTATCTGTTGAAGAAGTCACATTTTTGCATGATAAGGCACCATGTTTCAAGGCTCATCAGACACAGGAGCTGCTGCGAAACAGTGGTATCGATTTCTTCTTGTCAAGAGAATTTCCAGGTAGCTCCCCTGACCTTAATGTGTGTGAAAACATTGGTAGTACCTTAAAGGATCGTGTTGAAGTGCGCACAGTGAACTATGATGGCATACCAAGCCTCGACGACCTGCGAAGGGAGGTGACCGAAGTGCTCAGGGAAATGGAGTTTGAGTCTCAGCTTTTTTGTGATTTGCTGAAATCATACCCCTCAAGAAGCAGGCTGTGGTACAGGCAGATGGAGGTCACACAAAATATTAAATACTCAGAGAGAAACTTAAATAAATACCTGTTCTGAAATACTTTTTGCTTTTATCAATTTTAGTTTATGCTGTAGAGAGGGGGCCTCTTGTACATATAAATATGTGTGTGTGTTGTGTGTGTGTTGTAAAGAGAGAGAGTAGAGAGAGAGAGAGAGAGAGAGAGAGAGAGAGAGAGAGGCCTAAGCTACCGTCCGGCCTTTTAAAATGGTTTCAAAAATTTTCGGTAAATGGTTGTATAGTTTTAAATTATTCCACTGATACAATTTTCATAGGGATATACGGTACAAAAATAATAATGACAGTAATCTTGAGAGCATTACCAACGGCATTTCTGTGAGTGTGGACTTCTCGTACAATCATTGCGTCAGCCAATTTTAGATATGTTTAACAAATTAAGTTCGTGAACACAACCGGAATTGCAGCTTTTCCATTCTTTTCTTATGTTCCTTGTAATGAGCTGCGCACAAAATTCGTTAACACAAAACCACACACACATATGTATGTATGAATTATTTAAGTTATGTATGTTTATATATATATAATATATATACACAGATATACATACATACATACATACATATATATATATATATATATATATATATATATATATATATATATATATATATATATATATATATATATATATATATATATACTAGCTGACCAACCCAGTGCTGCCCAAGATAACTCTGAATGACAATCGATAAACTCTCTCTCTCTCTCTGTCTCACACACTTTTCCCCCTCTTTTCTCCTCCCTAACACCACCTCTATTCTCTCTCTCTCACTTCCTCTCCCTCTCTCTCTCTCAACAACTTGTTGTTAAACAGTCAACATGGCTTCAGGCAAAACAGATCCTGCCTATCAAACCTCTTGCAGTTTTTTCATAACATGCTTGATATTTACGATAGTAGTAGAGCAATAGATATACTCTACTTAGATTTCCAAAAAGCCTTTGACACAGTCCCACACAAGAAACTAATGATAAAAGTCGAGCTTTAGGAATTGTAGCAGATGTGAGAAGCGGAGTTCCTCAGGGTTCTGTCCTTGGCCCACTCTTGTTTTTGATTTACATTAATGACAATGATGTAGGCTTAACTAGCAAGACAGACAAATTTGCAGATGACACCAAACTGGGTGTAAATGCAGAAGACCCAGATACAGTGGAAAGTTTAAGAAATGATCTAAGGAAAACAGCAGAGTGGTCAAAAAGACGGCAAATGCCTTTTAACTTGGATAAGCGTAAAGTATTACAAATATGAACAAACAATCGTTATGCCAATTACATGCTGCTTGGGAATGACATAAATAGTGTAGAACAAGGACTTAAAACTACAAAACAGTGCATAAAATTTGAAAAGAAGGCACAGAAACTAGTGGGATGCATAAGGAGGCAGTTCGAATACAGAAACAAGGAAACGGTGCTGCATCAAACGTTAGACCTCATCTTGAGTATGCAGTACAGTTTTGGTCACCAACACTAAAAAAGGACATAAATAGATTAGAAGGGGTACAAGCAAGAGCCACAAAGTTAATTCCATCCATCAGGCAAATAGGTTACCAAAGACGACTAGAGAGCCTGAACATGTATGGCTTAGAAACACGGCGATTGCGAGGACAACTAATAGAAACATTCAAAATGCTGAAAGGCATAACAAACGTAGACAGTAACCGCTTCACATCAATCAAAAACCAGACAAGAAATAATGGATGGAAACTAGAACTGAAGAGATACAACACATCTCACCGTGGGAACTTCTTTACATGCAAGATATGTGACACATGGAATAAACTGCCACCAGAAGTTTTAAACAGCAACAGTGTGGAAGAGTTTAAAAGAAAGCTAGACAAAATCATTAGAACACTATGAATGAACAGTAAAACCTGCTCCTAGAGATAAGCGAGCACATGACGTCTCCTCGGATGGACTAATAAGTCTCTGAGACATCCTAATCCTTGTAACTCTCTCACTTCCTCTCCCTCTCATTCTTTCTTTCTCTCACTCTCTCCCACCCTCCGGGTCTCTTTCCCTCTTTCTTCTCCCAAACACCCCCTCTACTCTCTCTCTCACTCTTTCTTTCTCGCACTCCCTCTCACTTTCTTTCTCGCACTCTCTCCCTCTGCCTCTCTTTCTCTCTACAACCCTCCCTGTCTCTTTCCCTCTTTCTTCTTCCTAACACCCTCTCTACTCTCTCTCTTTCTCTCTCTCCCACTTCCTCTCCCTCTCACTCACTCTCTCACTTCCTCTCCCTCTCTCTCTGTCACTCCCTTCAGAATCCCCGCCACCTTTGGTGCCACTGATGTCTTACCGCTATAGTATTTGTGTCGCTTCAGAGTTATCGTGGCACATACACACACATACACACATCCATTTACATATCTATAGAAGATATATAGTGTATATATATATATATATATATATACATAAATATTTGTGTATGTATGTATTTATATACAAACAAGCAAACACACACACATATATATGTATGTATGTGTGAGCACGCGTGCGCGCGTATAAATATGAAAACCAGTCTCCACATTCGCCAGATCTATAAAAATACAAAGGTCATTCATTGCACTACCCATTTCTCAAAAATCGGATATATTTCCAGCAACGATATCCTATCTGAAATCCTTGAAAATCTGAATATGCAATAAAAAAAATGTGAATTTCCTCCTTCCTACTTCGCAATCGAATCCGGGTTAGGGGGAAAAAAAAGTGTTCAGAGCTAAACCACCTGGCCACAAGAGAAGTTTCAATAACTTTTTTTTTTTAAATTACCCCGTATTTTCAGACCATTAACAGACAATGAGTGGTTTGAAGTACAAGAGCATTTTAATTTATTAATCCACGTTAAAAGCATTATATACAGAATTCGGAGTATTTGTACGAAATATATTGAAAATCTAAAATTTTCGTCTAAAACAAAAACGCTCACAAAAAACATACAAAAAAAAACTTGATCTCAAACACGCATACGTTTGAGTAACGTAAATACTTCGTTTCTTGAAGCAAAATGTATGAGAGAGAGAGAGAGAGAGAGAGAGAGAGAGAGAGAGAGAGAGAGAGAGAGAGAGAGAGTTCGAAAGTCATGTACGAAGTAATGACACAACTTCCAAACATAATGCTACAACTCAACTTCGCATTCCAAATGTCTAAATAAATGGTCAACTATACGAAGATTTGCAGTTTCGGGCAATGCAAGCTAAAACAGCAACATTTAATAACAACTGAATTTTGCCGCCCCTCCTTTCTACAATGAGAGGTTCAAAGGTTAATCCAAAAGTTTTTTAAAGCACACTGACCCGCCTACTATTTCTGTAACGCAGTTCGACGTATGTATGAATCATGGCGTCACAATGAATAAAACTACTATGAAACACGAAAACATATAGAGCAAAAGAATTTCGCAACGCAACTCCATAAAATGTTACTTTGATTTCTATTAAAAGAAAAGGTGAGTTTCAGAGGAAAGATACGAGAGGCAAAATTTCAGAGACCCTTTACTTCGCAGGCGTTAGATGCAATGTTGATAATGAAGTTTCAAAGGCCGCTATAGTTACTAAAAAATGTTCTTCATACCATGTATATGACAAGAAGTACTTCAAAACAGATGTCGCTTCTGTCTTACATTAAAATAAGAAAGGACGCCATGAGAAAGTAGATAAACATCATTAATATAGACACATATTTAGGAAAAATAGCTGAACAAGAAAAGCCACTGCAAATCGCAGGGGAAGCCTAGTTTGAATTCAAGGAAGAATCCAGGATGATTAGAAAGATAGCATTATAGATGCAAAAAAAATATATATAAAGTTTTTATTTTATTTACTTGTTCGGCGAATTTGAGAAGAATCTATAAGCTACAGGTACAAAACATTGCTTCGAGTTTCTATCTAAAGGACGACTGAGCGCATAAAAATACTTACAACAAGGATTCAAAACGTGCAACCAAGGGGTTGGAAATCAATGCTAAGATAAACTAAGTGACTTTAGATCTTAAATATTCGATGACATACACAGCATCAGTCTAATGGGAGGACAGCTCTCTCTCTAACTGGTCCTGAAGCCAACCAGGACTCCAAAAGCCTCGTTCACAAATTACTACCTCAAGGTCAAACACACAAGAACGCAAAACATATGACAGAGGGGTTTGAAAGGTCAACAAGAATATCAATACTGATCCTAGCAACCACCATAATAAAATTTGTTAAAGACCCACTGTCAATAACAGTGAATTAGAAAAAAGTTACACCCAGACACAGTCACAGACACACCCACAAATATAATATATATATATATATATATATATATATATATATATATATATATATATATATATATATATATATATATATATACACACACATATATATAAATATATATATATATATACACACATACATATATATATATATATATATATATATATATATATATATATATATAGGAAAAACAAGCAATGGAAAGCACTTGAATTCAAAAGTTTCTACATACTGGGAGTTTTATTTGAATTTCAATAAAAAACACTGAAAAAGCAGAAATCTGTTCAGATACAAAATGAACAAGCACCTTATGGCTCAACACCAATACGTACAACTCAAGCAAAAGAACAACCACCCAAAGCAAAACTGAACCCTGGTGATGCATCAATGAGGAATGGAATAAACTGCGCATCTTTTTGACATTCACTCATAAGTCTCTACATGTCAATCCTTGAAGAACACAAACACACACACACACAATATTTATATTAAGAGACAGATAGGAAGACAGCTACATATAAACGGCGTTGTTGTCCATGCTTGTAAAAGCATGCACAAAAGATGACTGTCTACGTGAAGCAAACACCCTCTTTACGACACCCTCATTTTGTGAGAATGTTATTAAAATTAGCATCGAAAAATCGTCGCGTAAAACCAGAACCGGAAATCGCCTTGTTCGCTGTCTCCTTGTCGAAAATGGCGTGACACCACACGGGGCACGTAGTAATTCAAGCAAGAGACTAGAGTGCGGGCACAACCACATCAAGGGTTTATGGAGTTTAACAAGAAGGAATGCGGCCGTTTCCTCTTATATAAGGCTGATGCCAGGCAGGAAGACTGACTGACTGACTACTGAGAGAGAGAGAGAGAGAGAGAGAGAGAGAGAGAGAGAGAGAGAGAGAGAGAGAGAGAAATTTATGCATTACTTCATCACAATGACGATTCAAAAAAATATATCAACATAGGAGACCAAAATAATAAGACTACTCCTCACTAGTTAAAGACAGATATAAATTAAGGACAATCGAAAGGTCTTGAGGATTGCTCGAACGAGAAAGAGCCGGCGCGGGCATAAGGCCAGCTAAATCTAACGATAGTATGTACTTGAGCGATATAAAATTTTACTAAAAACATACTCTTCTAGTCCGTGATCAAAGAAAGAAGAATAACCTAGGTGGTTTTTACAGTTTCAATGATGAATAATACTATTGAAAAAAAAAGAAAGCAGGAAATCGGAACCAGCCTAGGGGTACAAAGTCGGAGTAACGAAATTCCAAGAAATCATTCGAAGTATGGTTTAATTCAACTGTAATCTGGAGGGAACCTTATACAGTTCAATGATGAATAATACTACTGAAAAAAAGCAGGAAATCGGAACCATCCTAAGGGGACAAATTCAGGGTAACGAAATTCCAAGAAATCATTCGGAGTATGGTTTAATTTAACTGTAATCTGGAGGGGACCTTATAGTTTCAATGATGAATAATACTACTGAAAAAACAAAAGCAGGAGATCGGAACCTGCCTCAGGGTACAAATTCGAAGTAACGAAATTCCTAGAAATCATTCGAGGTATGGTTTAATTTAACTGTAATCTGGAGGGGACCTTATACGGTTTCAATGATGAATAATACTATTGGAAAAAAAAAAAAAAAAAAGCAGGAAATCGGAACCAGCCTAAGGGTACAAATTCGGAGTAACGAAATTCCAAGAAATTGTAACTTGTTTTGAAAATCACATTGATACGAATATTTCTAAAAAAAAGAAAACCCCAACCGGAACCACGACTACCGTGAACATTAAACGAAATCTTGATTAACTGATTTCAAAGGCATAAAATGAAATCTACACGGGAAACTGTTTACCTTTAAGGCAGGAATGTGTCATACACCCGGAAAATGTATAAGGTCCCCTCCAGTTTACAGTTAAATTAAACCATACTTCGAATGACGAGGGTTCATCCTTCTAAAATAGGGATGGTTCAACCCCAAATGAGGGTCTGCGAAATCTGCTTGAAATTCAACCGAAAAGAGAAAAGAAAAACTTATCGTTCATCAAAGCGTTGAGTCTTTGCTACCTACTATTTCTCACAGTCTCTATAACGTTAATCTGCATTTTATGACATCATGCATGTTAAATCACACTGATATCGTTTAATTTTCAGGACATGAAAAGCATTTCATTCAGATTCTCCTGGTTACTAGTTATGATTAAAATGTTAGAAGGGAACGTAAAAAAACGGAAAAATGGACAAAAATGGAAGAATGAAAGAGAGAGAGAGTGAGAGAGCATACAGCTCAGTTCTCTTTTCCCTTTATTCAAGGTTTCTCACCTTGTCTTTATCTTGTCCCGCCTCACCTTGTCTTTATCTTGTCCCGAAGTTCTTTTGTAAGTTGAAATACCTCGGTTTTTCCTCACCTTCAGTGACTGAACGCTGAGCTTGAGGTTCTGACGTAAACCAGCGTATTTCTCATCCTTCATTATGGGACAGGAAAAACATGATCTCACACGAAGGCTTTTGTTGTAGGTAAATGTTTTCTATATAATCTCTGATTACTTATACCGCAATGACCACCGACCTTAAACCAAGGCACAAGGTTTCATTAATCTGACCCCAAAATGGTAGGTATATTCTTCCCTAAAAATGCCCACTAATCACTTACACTGGTGTCTACGGGCAAAAGCATTATTTCAGCTTTTGCACCCGCATAAATGGCAAATTTCACTTTTTGAACACAAGCACTTAAGAAAGAGGTGGATCATTATACGACTCGTTAAATCTTGGATATGAAAACCAGAAAATTAGGAATTTAAGTATTGCAGAGATTCACCGCGATGTTCGTTAACTGGTGGTCTTTGAAAAGATCAAGGAACTCCAATTAGGGATGAACTCCATAAATTTGATACCTCTCTCTCTCTCTCTCTCTCTCTCTATATATATATATATATATATATATATATATATATATATATATATATATATATATATATATATATATATATATATATATATATTATACATATATATATATATATATATATATATATATATATATTTTTACATATACATATGTATGTATGTATGTATGTATGTATGTACATATACATATATATATATATATATATATATATATATATATATATATATATATAATATATATATATATATATATATATATATATATATATATATATATATATATATATATATATATATATAAAAATATATATATATATATATATATATATATATATATATATATATATATATATATATTATATACATATGTATATATATATATATTATATACACACACGTATATATATATTCTTTCAATTTATTGACAGTTACAAAAGTGATTTGTAATGTCATCTAGATTGGTGTGCGAGAGAGCCTATCATGAAAGTATGCTTAAGGCCTGGGGTGGCCGGCAATGCTGTGTTCCTAGCATCATGGTTTGAACCTAGATCCCAGATGCTACGAACACTAGAATTACCGACCACGCAGGGGATTAAGCATACTTTCACAAGAGGATCTCTCGCGCACCAATCTAGATGACATTACAAATCACTTTTTATGTGATATTTATGAATATTAACATAACTGTCAATAAATAAAAAGAAAAATTCACCATTAACGTTTTTAGAAATCGCATCCAAGATGCTAGAGGCTGTAAGCAGGCAGCATTACACAACAGCAAAAGGTTTTTCTCTCACATGGAAATCAGACGGAACTTTCTAAGAGAGTAAGCTTGGAACTGATAGTACGTAGGCACATAAGTGGCACTGACTTCTGTGCCATGTAACTGCCAGCTATTCGTATTAATCACGTGAAAAGTATTTTACGGCACGCACAAATACAATTAAAGGTAACTACCAACATGTTGAATGTGACCTACAAGTATTATCACTGGACTTCAGAAACACACAGGGAATTAACTACATAATGTCACTCACATACACATATATCAGATAGTTAAATTCCCCCGTTCAACAAGGGTTCTGAAGGTATTCTTGCAAAGATCCGAACGCCTCGACATTTTCGCACTCGCATTTCCATAATAGTTAAAATTACTTTCCTAAACTGGGGCAGGTGTCTAGACGCGCGCGCGCGCGTGTGTGTGTGTGTGTGTGTGTGTGTGTGAGGGGGTGGGGAGGGAGGTCCGCTAAGTAGTGGGTTATGGGTGAATCTAGCAACAATCTAATCCAAATTCCTATTTAAACGCCAATATATTTTGTTCGATATTTAATCGAAAAGTCGTCATCTTTTATTTACATCCACTTTATGCTTAAAGTTTCTGTTATACACACAAACACACACATATACAGTATGTGTGTGTGTGCCAGTATTCAACAAAATATTACATAAAATTCATTAAATCAGGGAGAGCCAGGTCTTTCATTTATAAGTGGTTACAACAGCCAAGGCGACTTAAATGGGGGCATAAACTCGACCCTTTTACGACACGGCAACACCAATCGTGGCAGTAATCGCCATACTTCGAGATACTAGGTAATACGTATATCGGTAAGTCAACAGGCTTTGTTTACTTTGGAACTCTTGACCTTCACTACCTACGAATAGACTTACAAGCCAACTTTGGTCTACTTTCACTGGAATGAAACAAAAAATTAAAATTCTCTCTCTCTCTCTCCCCTCATGTAGAAAGATAAACACAATACATTATCTCCCTTTAGCATAAGGACAGTTAAACCATACAAATACATCAAATAGTCATTCTCCATTCAGAGGGATACACACAGGCATTATACATATGTGTATGTATGTGTATATATATATATACATATATATATATATATATGTATATATATATATATATATATATATATATATATATATATATATATATATATATATATAATATATATATATATATATATATATATATATATATATATATATATATATATATATAGGGTAAGTGTATTCTCGACACCCTCCACATCTCTAGTTAGTAATTAGTTGAAAGGAGGTGTCTTTTATAACAAGAGTTCGAAGAATGGTGTTCTATGATCAATCCGGTATATCCGGTCAGGACACCGTGGTCATCAAGGCCGGATGCTGAGAGAGAGAGAGAGAGAGAGAGAGAGAGAGAGAGAGAGAGAGAGAGAGAGAGAGAGATACGTTTATACAAGAAACATCATACAGGCGACAAAGAAAAAGACTAAGAGAAAAGTTTGAGAGAGAGAGAGAGAGAGAGAGAGAGAGAGAGAGAGAGAGAGAGAGAGAGAGAGAGAGAGAGAGAACCAATAATGCTATATATTTATTTGTGCCTATATATGAATAAAAGAAAACCAAACAGGCGATATAGAAACTGGCTAAGAAAACAGTCGGCCAGACCAAGAGAGAGAGAGAGAGAGAGAGAGAGAGAGAGAGAGAGGAAATTCCACCGCCTTTATTGATGCACCGAAGTGGCCTCTGCATCAGCCAGAGGCCCACGTTAGGGTCACGAACTTTCCAAAGGCAGAGTTGGAACTTAACGAATTTGTTATGGAAAGTACACATGGAGATCACCCTAAATAACAGAAGGTTTAATATCTATATGAGCATACCTTACTAGGATAACAAGAAGCAAATATTCTGAAGGAAAATGATAATGGATGATCACTGTTGTTACGAAAACTAGGCAACCTGACTTATTTCTATCAACCTCTCGGTGGTTGCTTTACACAGGTAAGTTGGCGATGATAATGAATGCTGGCCGAAATGTTCCAATAACATTTTCTAAGATTTACATATATTTACTTATGGTTACCCTACACAGGAAACAAAAGGTAACACTGTTTCTATGCAAGAAAAAAAAACACTCGAGCTGATGCTCCACCTTTCAGTACTCTAGCTTGGTCACTTACAAATGTAACAAATGGGAAACGATTCATAGGCGCAACGAAAACTCAAAGAAATGCTGCAATAACGATAAATACAGCATCTATTTAGAATGAGCAGAATATAAAAAAATCAAACGTGAAAATGAAACCTGAGCAACAGTTCTTTAAATAAAGGAACATTTGAGAAAAAAAATCAATTGCCGGCAAAGAGAGAGAGAGAGAGAGAGAGAGAGAGAGAGAGAGAGAGAGAGAGAGAGAACGCTAATGCAGATATGAAACTAAGAACTCACGCAAGGAAGTGAACTAAAGTGCAGTAACTACAGCGTACACATCCTTCCTTCCAACTACTTAAGGTTACAAGTTTATCAGAGCTAATCATGAGAGCATTACTGGGAGCCCATCCCATAACAAAACGCTAGCTTTCGATAACGATAATCCCAAGGTCCTTTACATATATTGTGAGAGTATATTTCAAGGACCTTGGTTAATCTTATACTATAACTGCATCCTTATGGGAATCACATACCCTGCAATGATAATTTTCTTCATAAGCATGATACAAGATATAATTTATATATATACATATACATACATATGTATATATATATATATATATATATGTATATGTATATATATATATATATATATATATATATATATATATATATATATATATATATATATATATATATATATATATATATATATATATATATATATATATATATATATGGATGTGTGTGTGTTCCAGCACAACTCTGAAACACATTGAGCAATTTCAACCAGACTTGGTATACATATGACTTACTATCTGGAAAAGAATACTGTAGGGGTAAGACATCACTGATACCAAAGGGGTGGGGTGGGAAGGGATGACATGAAAAAAAAAAAAAAAAAAAAAAAATGACAGATATTAGTGTCTAATCCATAGTTTTCGAGGTCGCTGAGATGAATCGTGATACTCCCAATGCCTTTAAGTCCAAGTTCAGCCGCGACAGGAATGGGGGGGGGTTTGAGAAGGGATGAAGTATAAAATGTCAAATGAGAGAGAGAGAGAGAGAGAGAGAGAGAGAGAGAGAGAGAGAGAGAGAGAGAGAGAGTTTATTGGCTGTTATTCAGTTTTTCTGGGCAGCACTGGATTGGTCAGCTAGTATGTATATGATTTGAGGAAGTTTGTGCCCACGCTCTTCGTGTCCTGCCAACAACTATACGAGTTTCATTTGCAAATTGGTCCACATGTACAATTTTTCTTGAGGAATCGTCTGCGGCGCATTACAGCTTGCAGGGTGAGGTCAAGTTCAAGAACAGTGCATTAAACCCTTCTACATACAATTAACCTTCTTTGTGAATCTATTATGCTAATTCTGTATTCCCATCCTTGATTTCTGTTTGATCCTCATACACACCGGCCATTGCTGTATAACCTACAAACACTGTATATCCTGCAAACACTTCGTCCATATTCTCCTTTTATTTTATTCGTGCTCTCGCTCATCATACCCACTAATCTATCTCACCATTACATCCAACAACCTGTTCTTTTATCTGTTATTTATCAATATATATACTCTATACAGTACTTCACTATTTCCTCTCTCCCAAAAATACATATAACATTCTTTTCTGGAAACTATGCATTTCCAACAATCAACCCCGTTTTCTGAGCACCCTTCCACAAGATTTTTCATACTCATTCCTTCTGGGAACTCTAAACTTTCCAACTCTTTCTCTGACTGCAGAATTGTAAGGGTAAGATTGAGTACGGCAGGAAGGAAAAAAAAATGGGAGAAAGAATGGAGATGAAGTAAAATCTATGGAGGTATCTGAATCTGCATCCGCACACACAGATGCATATAATATATATACATCGTCATGTGCTGATGAATTTAGTGGCGCTTTTCTAAGGGAAGATTTACGCAAAACAAAGATATTATCACCAGCAATTGCTTTTATTATTCTAGAATAATACACCAAAACCATAAAAATACAACATCTGGGAAAAGATAGTCTTACCACTGACTAGCCATGTAAAGTAAAAATAAAAATAAATAAATAAATAAACACTGAATGAAAATGGAGGAGAACAAACTGTTCTAACTGACAAAGGTGGTGAACTATGTTAGTCTGATGTAAGGAACAGTGAAATTCATGAGGTATCTTAGCTCTCATGTAAAAAGGATGCTACTGTATACTCACTATTGCTCCCACTAAGGCTCAATCCAATGTTAATGGTGTGCATAAAACTTATCCCGTCAACCACGAATTCTCCTGGCATTTTGAAAAGTTGGAATAGAGATGGATTTGGTTAAAGAAAACCAAATGATAAGGAGGAGGAAAGAGAGGCGGAGAGAAAGAGAAAACGACATTCGTCATTATTGGAAAGAATATACAAGCTGTAGGATCAGATTTACAATGGAATACTTCCCGGTGAACGGCATAACTACGCAAGTCTATGGTCAAAAATGCATGAGCAACAGAAAAAGGCGGTTTGTTGACATTCGAAAAATACATTCCTCTTTTGGTAATACTGGAGGGTCGATAACCATTGACAAGAATGCACACTGAAGCACGTCGAAGGACTGGATAGAACCTGAGTTACTAAGAACTGAAACACACACACACACACACACACATATATATATATATATATACATATATATATATATATATATATATATATATATAAATATATATATATATATATATATATATATATATATATATATATATATATATATATATATATATATATATATATATGTGTATATATATATATATGTGTGTGTGTGTGTGTGTACTGTATGTAAACCAAAGCTTTAATAACAGAATTCTATGCCTGAGGCTAAAACATCTCGTGTTTAATAAACAATTCACAAGTTTAAAAGAACGGAAAAAAATAGGTTGAAAGTTGATTTTTTGGGATAATAACTCCTATATTTATGCGATTTCGCAAGGAAAAACAAGAGACCGATGGGACGAGCACCCTAATGACCTTACTATAGCCAAAGGAAACCAAACAAGATAAGGATGTAGGGGAACGGGGGTTTGTCTACCGCCGAAGGAAGCCATGGATCCGCCCCTTGAACGATGGCAAATTTGATGAATGAAGGGAAAACGGAATAAAAGACAGGATTACAAGGGTTGGCGGTAAAGGGTATCTGGTTTCCACGTATCACTTTATCTCTATTTTCAACTTTTCTTGCTTCGATATTCGTATACATTTAACATCATTACAGTGAAAGTTTTCTTCAGAGGAAATACACCTCTTAACAGGTATTAGTTACTATGGAAAAGCGTTCATGCAACTCTTCTTCGCTTCCTTATATATTTAGGAAACGCTTTCTACTGAAAACTTTGAAATCCGAAAGAAATGAATCTCCGTTTCAGGTCGGACTCGAACCAGTGCTGGCGGAAAGACTATCACTGCTAATCGACTTTCCAAGAAAAATGCTGAGGATCTGCACACGTTATTCCCGCGGGCTGAGGCCTGCTGAAAAGCAGATCAAAGGTATACTTCAAAAGGGATGAATCCTAACATAATCTCCCTTTAACCTAACTATCCTACGGCACCGTGGCCTGACCTGGCCAACTGGCGGTGGCGATCAAACGAGACATGGAGCATAGAAAAGACATGGAAAATAGCAAAATTACGACTATTTCCTATTAAGATGATGTTTGGGCAGAATTACAGACTGTTTCCTATTAAGATGATGTTTATCTTCAAAACTTAACATTCAACTGCCAAAAAAGTGACTTGAATAAATTCTTGGTCTTAAAATGACAAACAGCGTGTAAACAACACTGATCAGAGGCGATAAAACTAAGCCGAGAAATTTCCATAGTAATCACCAGTTTACGAACTGACACAACAATGAAAACTCGCAAATACAGGGGACTTGATATACCACAAAATCTTTTACAATCAAATCAAATGAAAACAATGAACGAAGAAGAAAATGAAAACAATGAACGAAGAAGAAAAAACAAACCGTCTGGTAAAATAAATTTTTTCCGTATTGTAAACACTATTAAGAAATAAATCTCTCTCTCTCTCTCCTGGACTGATTTGTATCATCTGGATAAGGTATATACATTTCGCTTCAATTACTTTCATATCTTTGATTAACTCTTAATTGCATTTTGTCAACATCTTACCCGAACGAAAATTTTTTGGGTCATTTCTTAATAATATACGCGTACACATTAGCATTTGCGTGTTTCATCTTCTTTTATAACGAGTGATATTCTTAAAAAATTTCCTAACATTACAATTTGGCAGAAAACTTCATATGCAAGAGGGCAGATAATCCTTAAAACTGGCAGTACATTTTTCACCAAACGCGTTCGTTGTTACGGTAACGTCACTCAAGTCGAAATATCAGACGTTACACCTTAGAGGCTAACAAGGATGGCTTGTGAAAAGGTGAAAAATAAGGCAGAAAAAATTTTTTAAAAGTTACAAAATTTTTTTTAATATACGACGACTGTCAATTGCAGTTCGCATTTTCACCATACAGAGTTGCATACATGTCCTGTCCTTTATAACTGTCATCATAATCATCACTATCATCACACAAGCTGCGGATTGATAGTCGCCTATTGCTATTACCATCCTCATCATACAGACTTATATACTCTCAAACATCATTTATTCTCATCATCATATGCGGGGTCAATGTTAACACAAAGATGAATAAAAAAAATTTCTTCTACCGTACTTGGGCTTGCAAATTTATGAACATCCAAGGAACCTTTCATTATTCAGTCTCGGGTATTTCCACTGGCCAGACTATGATATGCTATTGTCATTTATTACCATCAAACTTTGTCACGAGGAAATGATAACTAACTTTCTAGGAAAGTTGACATAGAACAGAATACCCGATATGAAAGACGGAGAACAATGAGGGCAAAATCAGGGCAGAAGATAAACATACACAGCGATGTAAGTCTACAAAACAAAGGCAATGGTGCATTGCGTTTTATAACAGCATGACAACCTTTGATAAACCTATAGGCATAAGCATCGATAGCACCGAAAGGAAGACATATCCAAAGTTTTACAGCAAATTACACTGACTGCTCAAGTACGCAACATACGGTATTTCCTGAAGTACGTCCTGTTACTCTAAGAGCAGCACTGGAACATTTCTTAGCTTTCAGGTCGCGGCAACATTTCGAAAAATTCAAGAGCACCTCTACAATTACGCAATACTCAGTTACTCTTCTTGATGAATACTTCTTGTCAAAAATACATAGTGGGTAATGTCTGGAATTTGTTTGAAAAGTTGATCAAGTCGAACACACACACATATATATACACATATACATACATATATATTATTCATTCTTACTGGAAGAATATATGAAAATTGTTTTATATTGATCTATTAATTATCATCTGCCGACGATGAATTGTAATTATATTGTAGAGCTAGAGTAGCTCTTATGATAGCTTTGTTTTAATGGATGACAGGTATGGTATACAATGCGTTTACCCAATTCAGTGGAATATGTTAAAAGTATTCAGAGAAGTATTTTCAAATATTTGTAGAATAGCACCTGTGAACATATTGCAAGGAAAACCATGTTTTTGTTAAAATTAAGAGGTGGTTGTGGGATTACTGATGTTCAGTGTAAATGAAAATCCACCATGTTTAGTACTTTTCTGAAATGTTTCAAAGACAAGTGTTTTGGGAATCAAATGATTATGATATTACTGTAAAGTCAGAGCCATCTTCCTCATACAAAATGAATGTCATTTTCAGGGCTGTACTATCTTTACACCCAGTTTTTATGAAGGTATCGTAAATGTTTTACGAAGTGCTTACAAGATGACCTCGTATCCAGAAATAAAAACAAAAGTTGCATATGAGCTTTTAATGAATAATGAGAAATATGTTCCAAATATTGAAAATATGTACCCTTTATTTAATTGGAAACTAATTTGGAGGAACGTAAATAATAAGTATATAGAAAAGAAAGGTAGGGAAATTTTGTTTAAATATGTAAACGAAGTATAGAGTATAAATGATAGATTAGGTATGATGAAAATAAAAGATGAAAAAGACTGCTATTGTGGATGCATAGAAACTAACATGCATATGGAATACTTCTGTCCTTTAGTTAAAATTCTGTTGACTTGGCTTTTTGACTTACAGAATAAATGTTGTAAACTGAAAACAATTAATAGGTTAAGGCTTTTAAAGTCAGATTCTGATGCAGACTCAAAAAAGGATGAAAATACGGCAATGGTCCTAATATCTGATTTTATTGCAGGGATATGGATGGGAAGATGCTTAGGATTTATAAGTACTGACCCGCAATTACTTAATTGGATAAAAAGTAAAATGGTCAATACTTTCAATGTAAATAAAATAGAAATTAAAACTTCTATTCAAAAAATATTCACAAGTCAATATGTTTGTAATTTAAAAACATATTTAGATGAATGGTAAATATTGTAATGTAGTGAATATACTTCAATTACTAATTTTATTTATGTAAATATTGTAAGAATGGTAAATGTATACAAACTGCCACGAGAAAGATTCGGCCAAGTTTCACGTATGTTTATATTTTTTCCTTTGGCTCTGATCTGAAAAGGATATCAGGTTGGTCACCTCACCCCCCCCCCGCTTTTGTTCTAATATACTTATCTATATATAAATCTATCAATATAGATATTCACCCCTGAAGAGCATAAAAATCTACAAGGTCATAAATAAAAAGCAAAATAAAAAAGAAGAGGTTGTAAAAGCAACAAGGAGAATGAAAGGAAAAACCGCTTCTGGAATTCACACAAAAACCTGACATAATGAAGGGTATGTATTCACTGACCACTATGTAAATATCCGTTAAAGTCATGGATCTCCATAACCTTACACGAGATCGCTTTATTTCTTGTCTCCTGTGCCTATGACTTATTTCTCAGCAACAACTAATTCGCTGAAATCTCCGTACAAACATACATACGTATGCGTACAAATTATATACAACGTATATCTACGGACTTCTTGAATATTTTTTGGGGAGGGGAAGGTAGGGAGGGGATACGCATTCACCATAAACATTTGTAAAAGAAGAAACTTTCACCTTCCGTGGCAGGACTCGAAACACAAAAGGTTCCTGCAACGACGCTCTAACGCACTTTGCAACAGAGACATACACACATGCGTACAGTACATACATACGTAAACCCATTATATATATATATATATATATATATATATATATATATATATATATATATATATATATATATATATATATATCCTATCACAGCCAGAACACAACTGAATCGCCAGTATAAAAATACTCTCGCAATGCCACGTAAAATCTTAACAACCATTGGTGTATGTATACTTACGAATGAAGACGCTGTTACATCTACCCAATAAAAGCGGTAATGAAGAGAAAATGACTCACTAAATAATTTATCAGATGAACACTAGCACTAATTTATAAATGAATAAATAAAGGACAGAAAAACACATTTAAATCATGTACAAAATATTATTTCTCAACGTACAAAATAACCTTATAATACTCCTCAAGTCCCGTCAGACATTATATCCATTCATTTTGTTTGTCTTTTTACTTATATATATATATATATATATATATATATATATATATATATATATATATATATATATATATATATATATATATATATATATATATATATATATATATATATATATATATATATATAGATAGATAGATAGATAGATAGATAGATAGATAGATAGATAGATAGATAGATATACAGTATATTTAAACGCTTGCATTCCTTAAAGCTTGCGTAGGCTAAAGGGAATACCATAAAGAGTGATATAAATAAAAAGCGAGACAGCTCTATGTATTACCCTTAGTGTCCTTGTATATATGTATGTATGTATGTGAATATATATATATATATATATATATATATATATATATATATAGAGAGAGAGAGAGAGAGAGAGAGAGAGAGAGAGAGAGAGAGAGAGAGAGAGAGAGAGAGAGAGAGAGAGAGTGGGGGGTAACAATCCTACCTGTGAAGTGTATCAAAACTTGTACGCTGTAGGTAACCATTCAATTAACACTGAAATTAGCAAACATCATAAACCATTCATGTATGCATATCCTAAACCTTCCTACCAAAGCCGGGCGCCAAGTTATCACAGGAAACTCAACAGAAAATGGGCCACTAAAAACTGGTTTACAGCCAGTTATGCCATTGTAACAATGCATAAATGGGACAAAAGTCCAAATAAAAACTGCCCCCCTAGAATACCATCAGCAACCGTCCGGAGAAGAGCGAAAAAAAAAATAATAATAACCAACGTCACTTAAGTGGCCTCTACTGCAGGACAGGTACCATTCAAAGACGCTGACAGGTTCAGGGCAAAACGGTAGCGAGAAGCCCGTGAAGAAACTCCCGGAGATATTCTCAGATTCTTCCCAAGTAGGAGAAACCGACTTCCTGCTCCCGGTGAAATCCCTGGGGGTGAACGACCATTGCACTGCAGAGGATACTATTCGCAGAGTTTTTTACTCATTACTCTACGTAGCCGTTGTTTCATTTTCTCGATATATTAATCTAGGCTCATTTTCCTCTTGGAAATGTATTTCAGACTTGTCTCCCTCTCATTTACTGACTTGCGGCAGTGATGAATGGTGGGGCGTAGGTGCACATACAGTCAGAATAACATTTTTGAATCTTGGCCTTGGATATTTTGAAGAACTAAACAACATTATATATATATATATATATATATATATATATATATATATATATATATATATATATATATATATATATATATATATATATATATATATATAGAATGCTTGTGCAATCTTGCAAGATAGACAAGATAAACGTCAATACCAGCCACTAAATACACGAGAGACAACACAATACTGAGAGAAAAGGGCCATAAATAAGCGGGGACATCTTCTAAAGACGATAAAGGAAACTGCATATATATTATACTTCCTACCGTCACCTTCATAATCCTAGTGAACCTGATAAAAGAAAAAGATTTACAAATGAAAAGCCAATTTTATACACACATGAGAAATGGCCTGTTGCAACTTTCTAAGCGGTGAGTTTTGAAGTGACGTTGCCAAAACTCAAGCTGTTCAAAGAATGATTCGAAACGATACCGGGAGTATAACAGTGATCATTCAAAATAAAGACAAAGTCTTAAAGACACGAAAACGAAACTCTAATATTGCAAGTCAAACTGAATACATTGAACATATTTTAAATATACTGACCTAAGAACTGAATAGCAATAAATATTTTTTAATGACTACAGAAAACTAACAACACACAAAACTCTAATATATAATTATTAAATAAAAAACAAATGGATAAATTTGAAAAGACGACCGACATCAAGTTGCCCCACGCACCAGATGGACGTCCTGTTCTCTTTTTTTTTTGCAACAAAACGTTCACAGCTCGACGGAAATGATGAGAGACTATCAGTGACCAGAGATAGAGAGCATCTTTTGAAGATTTCATCCAAGCAAAGTGAGAGTTAATTGGTCAAGGCCTCTCTTTCTAATTATGGTTTACGATATTTAACTTTGACGGAATACTGACCAGCCCTATCAATTTTTCTATCTCTCACTCTCAATCCAACAAGGAACCACAGTAATTAACTAACAGTTAAGTGATTAATTCACTGTTAAGATCACCAGAGATAATCTAGACTTAAGGAAAAGGAGCCATAGCCTTCCTCCCTTCGATAGGCTCGGGGATCGAACGAGGGTTCAAGCGTGTGAGACCTGCACACTACCACCAGCGCTACGAAGCCCACAAATCAAGTAAAGAAAGAGAAAAAGAGAAGGACTATTAACAGGCAGTATCGCCTTCTGAGGAGAAACAGATTTGTAGGCGTGGGAAAAAGACGTGGGTCCTTGTATATAAGGCTAATCGGCAACTGAGACAGACCAGCTTCTCCCACGAAGAAAAAAGTTGATGATGCTTGAAAGTTATGCCAGAGACAAACACCGGAATAAGAATCTATACAGTACCACTCAAGAGTTTTCGAAAAAGAGAGAGAAAGAGGCTAATGTGTTTGTCTTACGACTTCATCGTATCTGCAGTCTGTATTATTTGTTTATGACAAAATGAAATATGATACTTTTTGGAGGCATGCATCTAGGGTGCAAAAGGGGTTTACAGTTCAAAATAATTAATGAGATAAGGAGTATTTGCATTGCAAGCCATCAATGTTTATACACGCAAACCAAAGATGACAAAAACTGAAGACAATACAAACTATATTTAACACCACACTGAAAATACTATTGTCATCTATCAGGATGTGTGTGAATATTACTACAAATCAGTACAACTACTTGATGACAGTTTATTACTTGTAAAAGTAAGAAAACTTAAAGTTATTTATCCCTTACTTAAAAATTGGGACATATGTACTTATTTTACTTATGACTTCCTCAAATCTAAGCTACTTTTCAACGTCCATTCATTAATGTAAGTCTTTAAACACAACAGCTAACTGAAATTAAGCCACTGACTGCTCCCTTCAATTTGACTTCCCTAAAGGCGAATCTGACCCAACCTTACTAACCAAGAAATTTCCAGTCTCTTCTGAATTTTATCATTATAGCAGGAAGAAAACTGTGTATTTAACATGACGTTACTTGCATTTGCACAACAAAATCCAAATATTGCATAAAATTCGAACTATTTTAAATAACTCGTTTCGTTCTGAGCAACGTGCACAGTAACAAACACCTAAACTCATGCATACTTATTCGCTGGTCGCACACAGTTACATTTACATAAACTCACGCGCATGCACGCACGCGCTGTGTGAAAGAGAGAGAGAGAGAGAGAGAGAGAGAGAGAGAGAGAGAGAGAGAGAGAGAGAGAGTTCAAACACCGTACACAAAGGCCATTTCCTTTGTCAACTTCCGGGGTTTCGAGCAATGCAACGATACTGCCTCGCTAATGACACGCTGTCAAACATTCCTCCAATTCTGACTTTCGGGGTAATACTTTATTTTGGGCTGGTCAGCGCGCGCGCGCGCACACACACACACACAAACAGAAATTCAGCTACCAATATTGTATATCCTAATTCCAACAAAACAAAAAAAAAAAAAAAAAAGGAACCAAATGATGGTTCATTCATCATCAAATTTATTACAACTCGTCTTTACAGCATTAAAGTGCATGTGCAAGGTATTATGATACTGACAAGTCGAGAACTCGCTGTTTTTTGTCGGTTGAGAATATAATATTTTTGTTACTTTTGTATCCTCCCTTTGGCTTCCATAACAGTTTTCCTCTTTCAAGTTTCCTACTTTGCCAGTAATTTATCATTACCTATAGTTTTTTTTTTTTTACTTCCTTTCCACACAGGTACGATTCTGCTTGGTGAAAGAATTCTATGAAGTCCGTTGTCTAAATTTGTTCCGTCTGAATAGACTTGCATCTTAAATAATAATACTAATTATACACTACTTCCTTAAAGAGATTAATCAAGTCATTCATCCGGTCTTCGTCGCTGCTGGAAAAGTGCTTTCACTTCTCAACAACTTCCCTGTTTGCAATCACCTTTCCATAGCAAGGTTTCTTCTTGGAAGCTTTCCGACTTTTGACTTGGATTTCTGCATTTCTGAGAGAGAGAGAGAGAGAGAGAGAGAGAGAGAGAGAGAGAGAGAGAGAGAGAGAGAGAGAGAGAGAGAGAGAATCACAATAGTTCCTGTTAACAATTTACTTCCTAACTGCTATTATTTTGTCTACCTGCTTTGCATTTTCTAGTTCGCAGTTTCACTCGCTAGAATCAGTCTGCTTTGTGTTGGAAACAATTTATTGGCTAGTGAAAACTGGAACCAATGCGCTGCGCCATTAAATTTTTTTTTTTCTACTGTTATTCAAACGACTCAAACACAGAAATAACCTTCAGCAGCGGCGCTACAGAAAGGTCTTTTCATCCATGATCCTTTTTCCTTCTGGGGCTCATTTGGGTTAGTTGCAGGATTAAATTGACTGACTGATATTTTCCGGGCATTACAGCAACAAAGGTTACTGACGCCGATAGCTGCATGATAACGGAGGCTAGTAATTTTTTTTTTTTTTTTAATCTAAACTTGACCTCTCTCGAACGCTGATTTTTCACGCAGTCCTTAAGGAGACTTGTGATGGAATGTGTTCTGACAGTATGACCACTAAATTTTGCCTATTTGTGCAGGTCACAAACTAAGATCGAAAGGAGGGTTCAGAATAGGATTAACGCTTCTGCCTCACAGAAGAATAAAAAAAAAAAAAAACAAGACTTACTGAAACTTCTATCAAACCACAGCAGTTTTGTGTAAGCAGCAATGGGGCATAGGCTAAGCCCCAATAAAATAACAGTCTCGATGCCCGGAATTCGTTTATCTCGGTGACATTCAATACCCACCCCTTCTACACGCAATGTCACATGCGCATGTTGTCTAGCATCCTTGAGCATCGCGTTACATAACTTGACACGAAAATCCAATAATATACTGTACATCCCGCACGTCAATGTTCATGTGTCTTTCTCTTAAGAAATGCACGCGTTACTTTCTGTTACTCAACATACAAAAATCAAAAGATGGGTTAAATGTACAGTTTGTCAGCAATATATCAGAAGACAAGTTCACTTGATAGACTTGATTTTTTTTTTCCTCTTCTGTCCACAAGGGATGCTTAAGCTATCTGTGTTTTACATAATTCCTCACATTACATGAAGGTTCTTAGCACTAACGAGTATTTAATGACGGATTCTGTCTCAAGAACAAGCAAAATGCCTCTTCACTGCTCCTTATAGCACGGCCAAACCCATCTATCATACCTTCGCTAAACTTCTCGACCTTACGTCGCGTTGTAAAATACATCTGAACTGCAACCAAAATATTAAAAGCTACGATAACAACTATCTTCTGCCATTAATGATGTTTTAAATGCTTAATGTACGTCAAATCTGTTAGATATATGATGCAAAACATGACCACTAATTCAACAAAACGGAGGGCGTTTTATTTCTACTCATCTAAGATGTTTGGGTTTTACAGTCTTTGTCTGTTGGTGATCAAAACACTGCTACTTTTATTTCCATTATAGATTCTTTTTTGCTTATAAGGTGACCTTTCCATTTGCCAACTTACTTCATTATTCATAATCTCATTCCTATAATAAGACAAGTTTTTCTGAGGATGTCTTCCTCTTTTCGCCTTAAACTAGTTCTTTCTTTCAAGGAAATATATAGCGCCCTTTCGTCAACATACGTGGCAAAGCAACATCACACTAGGCAGCGTCACCCTACGTGAACGGTGTCAAGGCTAACCATCTCTGGATTGGCTGGTGTACAAGCTGCCTCGCACTTGCACCTTAGTAAAATGACATTACTCATGTCTTTTATCTTTTCCGAGAGAGAGAGAGAGAGAGAGAGAGAGAGAGAGAGAGAGAGAGAGAGAGAGAGAAATTTAGAAAATGGAAGATTCATAATGCTATGATAAAATCAGATGTTATTACCTCTCTGAAAATTAAATGAAAGCCTCGTAAAATTATCATTAATCATCAGTATAGCCAAAAATCTTATCTGTGACTCTTCACTGACGACGCACAAGAGTGGAGCGATGGGATTCCAGACTACCGATCTATTACAGTTTAATTTTACAAAAAAATTACCAATAAAAATTCCCACTGGTTAGGTTAGGTTCTTTTAACTGTTAAACGATTTAATTTCTACAACTATACTGTTATTAAATCACTTATGTGCTGAATTCTACTTTTACCTACTTTCAATTCTCAAATAAGGTCATTTTAATCTGTGGAAACATAATCCTGACACCCAATACTGACAGACTAATGAGTGATCAAAAATTGCACATACGGTATTTGTTACCGCACATGAAGAAACACACCCACCTCTACATTAATATTTTATCCAGCATTAGAGTACGATTAGCCTAAAACAGAAATTATGAATAAAAATTAACAGTACACTATGCACACTGCAATAAAAACGAAGAAATGAAAAACCTCAAGAATATTAAAGACTTTGTAAGGCGAAGGTCGAGTTGTCGTCGGGTGGGCAGGGGAGGTGAAGGGGGATGGGGGGAGCGTCGGGGTGGTAAGGGGGGTGGGTTCCGACACACGGATTGCTGAAACATTGGGTAACAGCGAAGTGTCATGAAATGCTGAATCAGCGTGCCTTGCAACGGCTATACACGTTCCTGAGATCTCCCTGTCAACAACGTGTGGCCTGCTTCTCCATGCCTGGGCTTGCATTCTTCGTTTTTTTTTTTTATAAACATTTGCAAACTACTGCGCTTGCGAAAGACATTTTACAGCATTTTCTTTCAAAGATGGAAGCCAAACCTTTTCGTGTATAATGATTACTAGCAAATGCCGTGTGCTTTTTCTTGACAAATACTAAAGCTACCATTCATAATGATGTTAATTCTAATTTTACATCACAGTTTTCTTCATATTCTTTTGATAAACTGTTATTCGTGAACTAAAAACGGAGAATCACCTTTCTTTAGCATTGAAGAAAAACACTACTTCATTCTTCATTGCCAAGCGTATCTAAAGGGTAAGCACATGACTTACGAAAAGGCAACATCAAGTATATCATGCGGATATATATGAACGAACGGAATCACAGTGATTATAATAATCTTAATCTGAAGATCTGCTAATCAGAGAATGGAATTAAAATGCAGAAAATGGGTCTGAAAGCATTGTCTGCTTATTAAAAACCTTTGCGGTGCTTCCGGGAATTGTTGTCATCACCACTGCACGACACTAAAATGGGTTCACGTTTGTTACTTTACGATTCTTGACATATGTGCTAAATTGCGACAAGCATTACAAGCACTTTCTATTAGTTAAGAGAACAGACTACAGCTCCTCCCCTACTTAGAACAATCATACACTCGATAAAAAAAAAAAAAATTATATATATATATATATATATATATATATATATATATATATATATATATATATATATATATATATATATATATATACACACACACCAATACAAATTAACAAGTTGAAGAAAAGAATATGTAACCTAGACTGATTTCGATATCCCACGTGAATCTGAGCTCAGTGGCCACAATCGTCGCTGCTCTCTCTCTCTCTCTCTCTCTCTCTCTCTCTCTCTCTCTCAGATAAAAAGTAAAGAAACAAACTGCACTGTAATTACAATACACTTTATATCAAGAGTAGTAAGATTTTGTTGCTATTTTTGTGTTGAATTGAATACGGAATAGGCCAAAGGCCAAGCACTGGGACCTATGAGGTCATTCAGCGCTGAAACAGAAATTGACAGTACACGGTTCGAAAGGTGTAACAGGAGGAAAACCTTGCAGTTGCACTATGAATCAATTGTTAGGAGAGGGTGGAAAGCAAGATGGAAAAAAAGACAATATGAGAGGAGGTACAGTAAAAGGATCGAAAGGGGTTGCAGTTATGGGCCGAAAGGACGCAGCAAAGAACCTTAAGTAATCCCTACAGTGCACCGTATGAGGTGCACTGACGTCTCTAGCCCCCTACGGAGGCTTTTTTTTCGTGTGTAAATACCTCATTTGCATACTGCATTCTAGCTGCCATTTACAGTTGAATAACATGCAGCTCAAGAGAGGAATCCGCGCAGTTCAATACGACTTCCTAGAACAGGAAACAAACCATTCACAAATACTTACAGAGGTATGTCTGGTTAGCCTAGGACTCAATAGTGATGATTACAAATTACACATAAAGTCATTACAAAAATCACTATAAACTTGTAGATTGTAAGAAATATTAGTAACATTTCATACAACAAGCACGGAGAAAGAAAAACGGCAAAGTAATAACAAAAATCATATGTACTTAAATCTTAATCATAATAAACCTTGACAGTGACATAGTCTGTTTACTTAGGAATCAAATAGTGTGATCACACTATTAAAATGGGTGAAAAACACAAATATACAATCCAGACGCACCACAGTAAATTTGTCAATACAGTATATTATTTGAGAAAAATTAATACTGGCTTTATTTTATATATTTTGAAAAAACTTAACGCAGATATTTCTTCTACAAACGAGTTACAACTTTCCTTATTTCTATGTTGCCAGTTCATGGATTTTCAGACGCCTCGTCCAACACAATAGCGATTCAAGATGTCCCATCTGGAAATTAAATTGCCACAAAATAATATAGAATTATGGCACGCCAAATTGTGTGCCAGTATGCACGACCAAAAGAATGCTTACATTACAGGTATAATACAGAACTAAAAATACTACAAGAGTATACGAACAAATGATCAAAGAACTTAACTGGATATGAGGTTTCAATGGTCTATTTAATAAAAGAATACACCGAAATGAAACCTGACAAAGGGCCAGAACCAGAGCAAACAAGCGAATAATGATAAAACTAACAAAGCAACTAATATACCACAAGATTAATATCAATATGCAGGAGTCAAAGAAGACATTCCCACCCAAGTTATCAATACCATGTAACCTAAAGGATATGTCAACAATCAACATATTGAAGATCTGAAGAAATGGACCTGAATTAACACAGTAACAAAATCTCAAGCACAAAAGACTGCTTACTAATGCCACACAACAATAAGATAAAACATAACAAAAATAAATACTGAAAAGCCAAACACAACTGTGAAACCAAGAATTGTAAAAGCATCTGTAAAGTGAAATTTTATTAGGAAAACTTTAAGATCATCTCGAAGGTTTCTTCTGCTTTCAAATTAAGAATTCGAGAATCCATCTTTAATAAAATGATGAAGAAACCAAGAATGAATATGGACAGCAGTGCCCACCCTCTATACCAGTGGTTCTCAAACTGGGTGCCGTGGCACCCGGGGGTGCCACAGACAGTGCCTAGGGGTGCCGCAAGATTGTCATGAATTTTGTCTTGGTTAGATCATCTCAGTGAATATTTGTAAAATAAAAAAAAAGTTTGCAGAAGTTTTCATATAATTATTATCAGTGTGTCTACTCTAATACACACACACACACACACACACACACACATATATATATATATATATATATATATATATATATATATATATATATATATATATATATATATATATATATATATATATATATATATATATATATATTTTCAATGTATTTATGTATCCCTATGGATTGCAAATTTCTGCCTTTGTATTTTGTTTCTCGTTTTTTTAAACCAGAAAACGGTATACGTAAATGTAGCGAAACGTCAATAAATAAAATGCTCTGAATAAGGTACGTTTATATACTTGTCCCTGCTACATCTCTTAAAACATTAACAAGTTCACGCCATTAACCACATAACTGCTTGTGATATATATATATATATATATATATATATATATATATATATATATATATATATATATATATATATATATATATATATATGTCTCCCTACCCTCCTGATCCTCCTAGCCTGCTCCACCCAGGCAGGACAAACAAGATCCACTTGGATTTTATTATTATAGATACATTATATACATACATATCTATTACTATTACTATATATATTATATATATATATATATATATATATATATATATATATATATATATATAAATAAAAAACCGAATTGATCTTCTTTGTCCTCCCAAAGGTGACAATAGGGAGACATGACACAGCCTCCCCACCCCTGCAAACACTGGCTTGTATGCCCAGGGTAGATGATTCCTAAACAAACAGACTGGAAGATTGGATGCTTGGGAAGATGTAGCAACTCCCCGCCTAGGTTGACATCTCGCACCCTCACTCTATAAATCCAAGCAATTCAGCTGATAAATGCTTTATGTTACTCTAACTCCCTCTTTAATGGAACTCATGTTTTTCGTTAAACTAAGTTTCTCTGGTTCATATGAGATAATTGCAAAGGTTACTTGACAAAAAATTTAATGTTTTACATTAATAGCAGAGTCAAAGAGATGGTTTTAACATTAAATTACTGTTACTTTCTAAACAGGAATTTGTTAAGGAAATATGAGTAAATTACCATAATTATTAAAATACAATAAATCATAAGCTACTGTTATTCTAGAACAGGAACTGTTACAAATACGAGAAAGGAATCGTAAATAGTAAAATAGAATAACTTTAAGTGATTTCCTCAAGGTAACCTTAAATAATCATGTACTTGACTTTTAGTAGTAATTTTTACACAGTCAGAGACATGCAGTTCTAGTAGTAATTTTTACAATGTCAAAGACATGCAGTTAGTTTTGCCTTGATGAGACATTACAATGAAGCATACATGGTCTTTAGTTAGGTGTTGCATTGTTACTTCAGGCGACGGCACAGTGCCAGATGTGGCACTGAGGTCAAGGATGCCTTGCAGCACGAAGCTAAGTACAATGAAGGACAGACAAGTATGTAAAGTACATGAGCTTTTCGAGTCATGGACTCGCAATTTAAATTACAAGGAGAATAGATGACACATGAAAGAGTAAGTAAAAGTTATGATTAATATACTGAATTACATTCCTCAGACTATAAGAGATGGCTAGGTTCATTCCTTAGCCCCAAAGGACATTAAAAGTCAGTCAGAGGGCGCGACCCCTCTGGCAGGAGCATCTGCCAATGGCAATGGTAATAGCACTGTGCCAGGAGTGGCACTCATGTGGTTGAGGCCTGATGCCTCTGTTATGTTAAATTTAAAATGTACCATGCCTCTGTAGGCATGAAAAGGAAGTCAAAGGACTTATGGTATTTAAAGAATCTGGTAACTGCACTCTGCATTGGCAGAGTGGGAAGCAAAGTAAAATGAGGAGCCGTTTATAAGGCTTTTACAAAAGGATTCATGAACAGGCAAGATTGCCAAGAGAATATTAAATTAAAGATTGGAAAGAAAATAGAAAAATGCTCAAAGCAATAAAAGGAAATATTACAACAAGAAGTTAAATCACAAAGTTATAAGAATAAACAGGGGAAGGAACTCGGCATCCTCTTCTGGATAGGGGTGCCAAAGTTCATTGCAAGATAAAGGTGTGGCACTGTGACAAAGGGCACTAGCGTGAGGAGAGCTCAAGGATTCCGATGAAGACATAGAAGTGCCACCTGTTCCAGCTTCCTTGACAAGCTTAACTAGCAGTTGTCGTAGTTCCTTGAGTTCATCAGCCATTTGAGACATGGCAGAATCCTTACTCATGGTTGTGTCTGCGGGGGATCTGCAGAGACTGGGAAAGAGAGGAGGAGGTTGTGGCAGGCGTGATAGGCTTGCAGGTCACCATGACCAGCTAAGGCACGGGTTGACAGGCCACACCTTTGGGTGAGCTTCTGCTTTGGTCAGAGGAATCCGAAGGGGACCTGAGTAAACTGTGGATTGGCTCTCACAACGGCACAGGTAGTGGTGCCAAGCCAGAGGGTGAGAGGAGACCGGGCTGGGATCCATTGGAGGAAGACCTATGGCATGCTCTGGCACTGACACTGAGGCAGGCCCAGGCATAGGAACTAAATCGTGAATTTCCTTGACGTCCGAGATGGGCGGAACGTGGCACTGACCTGGACACTCAGGTGATACTGGCAGCAATTTTGTGTCAAGTTTGGGATCTCCAGAGGGAGATTCAGGGTGTGCCTTGTCACTGGCACTGGGGCAGGGCCTGGCACTGGAATATGATTTGGCAGGGGCTCAACGGTCAGGACGGTCAGAGCCTGGCACTGTTCAGGGCAATCAAGTGGCATTGGAAGTGGTTGTGAATCAATTTTGGGAGCTTCTCTTGGGTTCCTTGGCACTGGAACTGGGGCAGTGCCTGGCACAGGACTGGGCTTTGACATCTATTACACGGAGGGGACCACTACAAATTGTAGTCAGGTGGCACTGGCAGTGGAATGAATGCAGGCTGGTGAGACTTACTCATGCCTAATGAATAACTTGAGGGGTTTGGAATCCTGGATTGTTGTAATTTTGGTGGGGACTGGAAGTCTTGTCCCAGGAGGAGGTCATAACCTCCAGGAATGTGGTGTGCTACTGCAAGCTTGCAGATTTTGGATCTACGAAGTCTCGTGATTCTCAACTGAACAGTAGGAGGCATCATTTTAAAGTGATTGACACCTTTGATCATGTGGAGTTTACGTCGGTTAATGTTACCCCCACAGGGAACTTTGTCTTCCCTTATGAGGGAAATTTGTGCAACAGAGTCATCAAATGTTCTAACTGGTGTGCAGACTAGCCACCCCAAGGAGGTGCCACATATATGGGACCTTCAGCTGGAGGGCCTAAGGATTTTGGATTTGTAACTACCAAAGCAATGGCGGGAGTACTTGATTTATTAGGGCATTATGCCCATTGGGCAGAGTGCCCATATACCTTACAGGTGGGGCAATAACTCCTGCTACAATCTTTGCTTGGCACTGTCCCATTGGAGGGAGCAGGCCTTTGCTTTTCATGAAAGAGACAGACATGGCTTCCTGGGGGTTTGTCCCATTTAAGGGCTTAAGAGGGATTTTCTGCTGATTCTCATCCTTCAAGCGGCACTGTTCAGTGGGGTGCCCGGCTTTCATGCAGTGCCCACATACAATGGGCTTCTGTGAACGCCTTGTTCTTGGGTGGAGGGGTGCCGAAGGTGAAAGAAGGGGGGCAAATCTTCTGTCCCAACGAACTCGCAGGGGCATGATGTCTGTCCCAAGTGTCTGCAAGGCGACAGCACTCTGTTAGGGTCGTGGGAGCCTTCTCGCAGATGTGGGTGGCGAGCGCAGGAGGGGCACAGTACAAGGAATTCTTTATCTTAAACTGCTCGAGGATGTCTTCGGCTGAGGAGATGCCCAAGGACTCTAACCATTTAGTGAGGGCCCTGTCTGACTGGTATGCCCAGTCAGACCAGGTCTGACTTGCTTCCTTTATCTGGCCTCTCCAGCGTTGTCGCCAACATTCAGGGGTTGATTTCATATGCCTTGACCATCATCTTTCGCACTTCCACCAGTTTTCCTTGATCCTCCTTGGGGCGGGCGTTGAAGGCAACTAGACCCTTTCCTCCGAGGAATTTTCCCATGAATAGAGAGACTTTGCCAGGAGCAAGTGGATACATGCCAAGGACCCATTCCACCTGATTGAGCCACACCTCTGGCTCGGCCTCGGACCATTTGGGCATGAAGGTGTGAGTCTGGGTGAGTGTGGATGAGCCAGGGGCTGAAGAGGAGCTGGCAGTGCCATTTTGGGTCATCTGGAACTCACGGACCCGCTGTTTCTCCTCCCGTTCAATCCTATCCTTTTCTTGTCCTTCCCTTGCAAGTTTATCCAGTCTTTCTTGTTCTTCCATCTTATCTTTTCTATCCTGTTCTTCCTTTGCAAGTCTAGACGTCTACTTTGTTCTTCCTTTGCAACTTTATCCTTTCTATCTTGCTCCTCCTTTGCAAGTTTATACTGTTTATCTTGTTCTTCCTTTGCAAGTTTATCCTTTCTATCTTGCTCTTCCTTTGTAAGTTTATCCTGCTTATCTTGTTCTTCCTTCTTTTCCTTTCTTCCCTGCTCGTCTCCTTCATCCCTCTCTTTCTTGGCAGCATCTACCTTTGCTTGGACCTAGTCCACTAAGAATTGCCCCGTCAATCCCAGCCCTTTCCCCAGTACAGTGAATGCTTTGAAGTCCTCAGCTTGCACAGTGCCAGTACTTGGGGCTGTGTAAGACAAAGTCTGGGAGGAGAAGGGGGGGTCATGAGAACTCAGGCTTGTTCGTAGAGAACTCAATTTTCAGGGCGTCTCAAAGGACTCGATTTATTCGTGATAAACAGGTTTTAATGTTTAAAAAGGCTCAAGGTTGTTCTAATGAATAATTTTAGGATGTCTCAAAAGACTTAATTTGTTCTTGTTGAATGTTTCAGAATGTCTTGAAAGACGTAATTTGTTCATGATGAATGATTTTAGGACGTCTCAAAAGACGTAATTTTTTTTTTGTAGGTTATTTCACGCATGGTTGTGGCTGGCTTTAGCATGAAATTAAGGCTTTGGTTCAGGGAGCATTTGCCTGTTCCCTAAGGTTTGGGGTTCGTCCCAGAAGACGTAAGGAATTTTATTCACAAGGAACAGAGTGGGTTTGTTCCCTTGGGACATTTCGGATTCACATGCGGACTTGGCCAGCTATAGCGCGAATCTTAGGGCTTAGTTTGGGGAGCATTTGTCCGTTCCCAAAAATTTGGACTCTTTGGTTCACCTTGTAGGGAGCGGTTTGTTCGCAGGGAACTGATTTTTTGGATTTGTCTCATAGGACATAGTTTTGGATTCACGAACAGACTTGGCCAGCTATAGCTTGAACCTTAAGGCTTGGTTCAGGGAGCGTTTGCCCATTCCCCAAAATTTGGAATTGTTTGGTTTGCCTCGTAGGGCGTGGTTTATTTGCAGGTGTAACAGCTTATACACATAAGGTGGGGTAGGATATGATAAATAACAGACCCATATGGAATGGTTGAGGAGCATTTATTCCACTTGGGATACAGACTACAACTACTGGCTTTCAACGGTGCTGCTGGTAACGATCAGTTAAAAAATACTAGCAGACTCCCAGGCTTCCCTGTGATTGGTTGAGGCATGTGTGGGAAGGCAGTGCTTATGGCATGTTCATACAAAATTTGTTCAGTGTTACAACAGGGGGACTGATTTTTTGGTTTTAGTTTCCTCGTGATAAGGAATTTCTAGGCGAGTTCAGATATGGGTTAGGTTTGGGAACTCAGGGAGTGTCGTAACACTTTGAAACAGCAAAAAAAAAAAAGGATGTAGCGTAAACCTTAGATAAAAAAAAAAAATCATGGTGAGAGACACAGGATACTGGCGCAGAGGAGGTAAGGTTTATGTATGGGTACAAATTAGTGGTTTAGAACACAGTCGTTTTAGAAGTACACCTTTAGATATGTTCATAAGAGTGATTAGGCAGGTTTGTCGTCAAGGGACAGATCAATCACAAAGTTTACGGTGAAAAATGTGCGCATTTCTCCAACAATAATAGGAGCACTTTTCTCAAATCAAAGTACAAAACTTAATTCTACCATGCACCGGTGCCGTTCGCCTAAATTTCTTCACCCGGAAAAGAGTATGTTTGCTCTGCCCATGACACGTGGGTTTGTTGTGTCTGGCCCAGTGGTTGACAGCTCAAAGTCATCTGGTACGCACACCTCGCTCAAAAGAGAAAATGGCAGTATGAGGATTTTCCTGAGACGACTGCACACTTTTGAAAACATATTACGTTGCTTGAGGCTTATTGTATAGAGGAACTCAACTAAAGCTTGTCTCTTAGGCTTTACAAAAATTAGGCTGGGAACAACGTGAGGGGACCACGTGGTCACAGCATACCTTAAGCAAAACAAAAGATTAACAAAACACGAGAGAAAACTTTCCTCAAAGAGAGAGACCAGGCTGTTGAGCGAAATTTTCTGGGCTAAGCCTGGGTGGTTCCTTGCATTTATGACTGAAATAGTGTCCGTTTTATGGTGGAAAAATGACTTAAAATGAAATAGAATTCCCCTTCGGTGATAATTCCCCATCGGGGATATTCCTGAGGTAGCGTGGATTTGATATTAAGCGATATTTGTAGCTTCATGATCGTATATAAATCACAGTGTGATAAAAAAATTTCATAAAAAGAGCTGCATGTTCCAAACGTACCAATGAACTATCATGGTCGAGGTGGGTTAATGCCGAAGCTAAGTACAATTTCCCGCTCGACTGGTAAATAAAGTACACCAGACTCGGCGTTAACTTATACCTCTTTGATAGCTCAGTGGTTAGCGTCGACTGGATTCGCTGGATGCGCCTGTGTCGTGGGATCGAGACTCGGCAGTGCCCATCCATTTATCACTTATAAATTCCCTTCGGTGATAATTCCCATCGGGGATATTCCCGAGGTAGCGTGGATTTGATATTATTTGTAGCGATATTTGTAGCTTCATGATCGTATATAAATCACGGTTATATATAGATAAAAAATGTCATATACATATATATATATATATATATATATATATATATATATATATGTATGTATATAGTTAGTACATTTGACTTACAAAATGTGACTTATTACCACAGCTTTTACTATTACTCTGTAACTTCCATGCACACAACCCCTAGTGGGATCCAACAGTTAAGCTAAAGCTGTAGGCAATGTTGGTACAAAAACAGCACAGCTGTTTAAATGAAAGTGTTACTAAGTAACTTACACATTTCTCAAACATTCGTAGCTATATGTTACTGGCTGACATCTCCCTTTGCTCCTTACCTGATAAACAGAAAACAAATTTTACAGGTATGTTTTGGATGATTAATATTTCAGTGATCATTACCTAATAATTATAACTAGAATGAAATGAAACTTACATCCGGTCAGATACATTCAGCCACTATCGCTTAAGAGACCATAATGAAACTAAAAATTATCAAGAACTTCATTGCTAATGCTGCAGAATCAACCATGAATCAGATCATCTAAAAAAATGAACGACTTAATTATCCTCGCCATGTCGACACAATTCCATGATGTTTATAAAATATTGTGCACCCAGGCTTGTAAAACTAATGAGCGATGGATTATCACCAAAATTTAGGACAGTGATAAGGGGGTAAAACAACTTCATGAAAACAATACGTTTCCAATATATCACATAACACAACAATTTCAGGAATTTTACAAAAAAAAAAAAATACCCTTCAACATGCCATCAAGATATACTTTAAACTACAATCAAGTCATGTTGGATCTACAATATCAAAAATATTTGAAAAACTCCGTCTCACCCCTTAAGAGAAACCTACTTCCATTTTATAACGAATCATGGACAAAAAATCTGTTCCTAACAGAATGAAGATATGCAACCAATATATCAGGCAGAGCCCAGTAGTCTATCAAACTACAGACCAATATCTCTGATAAATTACCTATATGAAGTACTGTAATGGAAAAAAAGGAAAATCAGGACTAACTTGTATATAAACCCCCGCCCAAAAAAATGATAATAATCACTCCAAGCCAGTAACAATCACAGAAAAATAAACTCTGGATCCATTTTTTGGCACTGCCTCCGAGGCCAGTTGCCATCATTCATAAAAAATCCCCCCCAAAAATCACTGTCCAGGTATGAATACATAACACACATTCATACATCAATAAACTAGAAAATGATGTATTCAAGTTACAGAATTTTATATAATTTACCACTGAAATTAAAAAGTTTAAGATGACTTTCCTATCTTTTGAGCTATCTCAATTCTATAGTAAGCTCCGAATTTTCTGTATGAAAAACAAAACCTGGAATATTTATAGAGACATCTGATGGGAAAAGAATTCTAGCAATAAACTAAAAATGAATAGCAAGTGATCAACCCATCAACAATTATTTCATTTAATCTTTGATACACATGAGCTGGAAAACCCACACTAGATATGTAAGTAAAATTGCTTACAAAATTTTTCACAGGATACCTCACATACAACCTGGTGTGGTGACAGATCAACCCTGATATTACTGCAAAAAGTAATTTAGACCATGGAGGCCAAATATACTGATTATTATCAGACCATATTACAAATCTTCAATGAAATTCATAATGAAGGGCTCAGAATCAGCACCGGAGTTTTCAGGTCGCAGCCAATAAAATTTCTACAAGTTCAGAGCAGTGAGCTGCTTCTCTTCACTGTGGCCTAGAAACCATATGATGCGCAAAACTGATACAGAACAACGTCTCACCAAATTAAAGCTTTTAGATCAAAGAGACATAATTATAATCCCTCATTAATCCTCATTCCTAATAAGAGCCAACAGAATTTTCCAATTATTACATTTAAAAATTAACACATCCTCTAGTATTAAAACTCCCTCTTCATGGATTATACTTACAGTAAGAATATGTACAAACTTGTACAACCTATCCAAAAACTATGTACGTACGGCCAGAAATCATAAGAAACGCATACTAGAGCACAAAATGCATTCTTCCAATACCCAATTTATACTGATGGTTGAATGAATCATGAAATATGGCAAATTTTTATATAATTTGCAATTTTCTGAAATATGCAAACCCAAGTCTTTACATGGATACTCTTTCTGAAACTTGGATACAAGGATTCAAAATTGGCAGTCCCCGAAGCCCAGGGCTATGGGTAACCATCCATGCATACAGTATGCTTAGTCTTAGTTTCTCTTTGGCAGTAGGCAACTGTGGGGCAGTAGAGATGAAACTATACCATATGCACTTGGTATAATGAAAGTTATCTTACAATTCGCAGTTTGCTCCTACAAGGGTACAAATCTTCGTCTTTATTAGGAGACTTATCCTTAGGGGAACGGAACTGTATCCAAATCTTGGCTATTTAGATGCCAAATTGAGGGTCAACTTCCCAGTAATACAAGTTAGCAAGGAGGGGAAAGTTGGCTCTGATACCCTTCTGTCTGTCCCGGTACAGGTGATGGTCAGGAAGGCAAGACCCCACACCAGAGAACATTAGGAGATACCAGTGCCCTAGCAGGGAGACCGTTTGGATGGAAGCATGATATCACTAAATAACACACACAGTATACTTTAACTATGACCCCCATAGTTTAGAAGAGGGAGTTATATCTGCTGGCTAATTACAGTCAGAGACAGGAAACCCTGTAGATCAACTCACCAACAGCTACCTCACATGGCTTGAATGTGGCACTTGTGGGGAAGTAGATAGATACATCTGGCCATTTCCACCACAAACCTCAGACAAAATGCTAGTCTGTCCAGTACGAACCACATATGTCGAGATGCCTCCGCATGTCCTAAGAGGAATGTCTCCAAGTACTTGTGGATGATGTCCCATAGGTGGAAAGAGGTAAAGGTAGATGGGTGGTACCATTCACCTGACCTCAGTACTGTACCTGTAGCACTGAAAAACTTCTAAATACCAGGGCAGGGGGAATGCCCCTGATTTATGCACTCCCCCTTGAACCCAGAATGATACGTTCTTGATCTTGTGTCTTCCTGTATTTGTAAATTGACAATGGCACTCTAGATCTGAGATGCCATCATTTGCAAGTTGTGTATATCTCATACCAGCTGCAGGAGCATCTTGTCTTAATCATTATCCATGAAGTCTCAATGGGAGGATAATGAAAATGACTTCTCCTTCATCAGTTACTACTGGGTTGTGTCACCAGAAATTCCCACATGAAAGGTAACAAAAGTGAGTCCCATTCCTCAGGGTGTCTTACACTGTATGATACACCATGCAATTTGCTTACTCTCTTCACCAATGCCAATAAAATAAGACAGTCTTTAACTAATGTCTCTATCTGATGCTCTCCTTAGGATCAAAGGGCAGTTGAGAGAGGTGTTGTAGGCCTAATGCAAAGTCTCACTCCAGAGGTTTTAGCTCTTGGGTGTGCAAAACTGCTCAGAACTCCTTAGTAGCAAATTAATCTCCGCCAAAGCCAAGAGTTCCATCTCCTTTATAGGAAAACACTGAGTAGGGTTGAGCAGTGACCCGTAACCACAGGTACTGACAAATTTGTCACTCTGGAAGTAGACAAAGAACTCAGCTATCTGTTGAATAGGGGCTCTGACTGGATATATACACTTTGCAAGGTAACAATCAGCATAGATCAACCACTTCGCTTGGTAGATATCATTCACCTTGTGGTCACTTCAAGGTCACCAAGGTCCTCCTGAGCCAGGAGTGACTGCTTGATCACTCTTTACATCAGACAAAACAGGTTGACCCATGGATGCTAAGAGGCATCCTCCATCACTGCCCAGGGGTCCAGTACTGGCAAAAGAACAATGGCTTTTCAGCAATAAGGCAAACATATCTATCATTTGTACATCTGGGTGTCGCAAAAGAACTCATCAGCAATAATATTCTGATGGCCCAGGATGTCCCGACAGTTGTATGTCCCAGCAGGCTACCTATCCATGCATGTCTGTGCTGTTGCACTTTGGAGTGTTCCATCAACACCTCTTGAAAAGCTTGCAGTGCTAGTAGGAGCAACTCCAACTCAATGACATTGAGTTGCAAGTGAGTGTGTTCCTGGGTTCACACATCCAAAATGAATGAAGCGTTCAGATGTTCAAACACAAAAGCATCTCTGATGGGCCTTTGTTTAGAGGAGCCCCAAATTTTAAAGTTCCTGTTGTCCAACCACAACACAAGGTCCCCTTTCACTTCCTCTATCCAAGGAACTTGAGGTATCGGGGGATTGGCCATGTATGACCCTCTGTTTCATGCACTGCTTGATCTCACACATGTGAAGGCAACTGTGTGTTACTAATTTTTTCCATACATGACAAGCATCCCAGAGGGAACTGCCAGCACTGAACCAGTTATGTCTGAAGAAGCAGGGATCATGATGATGTCTTCCCTACCTTGTTGAGTATCCATTGGTTAGGCTCTTGTCATCACACTGTCGATCAGTATATTGAGGTACTTTATCCACTGCTCAGGGATCAAATTGGACTTCTCCAAGTTATGAAAATCTGCCATGGTTACCAGTTGTTGAGGTACAACAACATGCAGATCCCTAATGAATGAGCCCAAAATGATTAACTTGTCAAGCCTGAGAACACTGAGGGGTGGTCATCAGACTGAAACACAATTTTGAACTGGTATAGTATGTCTCTTAATGAAGTAAAGGTACTCCCACGAGTTTGAATGAATGGTCACCTGGAACTATTCATCCTTCAGGTCAAGAGAGAGCATAAAGTTATAGAGGACAACACAGAATGTGAAGTTCCCATCTTGAAGGACATTTAATATATGAAACTGTTCACTGGGGAGAGGTAAATATCTGGCCTCCAGCCTCCTGTTACCTTCCCCACTAGGAAAGTACAGAATGATGATTAAAACCAGGAGAGCAGCCACCTTTGGTTTCCTGGGTGCCTTTCTTCATCATTTCCTGCACTTTGATCTCCAAGGTGGGAGATTTCACAGTCCTGCATATAAACAGTAATGTATTGGTTGGTGAGATAGAGAAGGGCAGCGCTTCTTGAAAGGGAGCCTGGACTACCCAAGAATCCATCCCCTGTTGCTACCATGTTACCCAGTGGCAAGAAAAGCATTCCCCCAACCCTACTTGTAGTAGCAGCCTCCTCCCTATCTCTTCCCTTTCCCTTTTTCCTACCAAAAGACTCTCCAGGAGGATGAAGTGGGCAGGATGAATCCTGACCCCTTCCAAAGAGGAGTGCTGAAGATCTAATCTGGTTTTAAAAGAAGACTAGCCTCTAACAAAGCTTGTTGTTAATGGCAAATGCTTGGCTGTCAAGCAGTTCTTGGCACCCTACAGCAACTTAGAGGACACTACACAGTACATGGAGTCCTGAGTACTGGTCCTCCTCTCCTCCAACAATGCCACAACCATACTCTTAAGTGATTGAGGAGGCATTACTTACCAATAAATCCATGCAGCGACAGTGCTCTCATTTGAAACCTGCCGGGTGAAAAGCTACTCATATTACTGTGCCTCTTAACTAGGTTGGCCAATAAGTCTAGTTTGAGAGGAGTATGAGAAAAAATTCATCAGTCCTCCCTTCCAATACTAACAATGTCCTGCAATTTGCCTTCTGTTCCTTTGAAGAAACTCCTGAACCAATGAAGTTCTTCATTGTGTTGAGCCTTAAGTCTAACCCAGAAGTGACTGGAAACATTGTCATGGCTACAGATTCCATTGCTACTCTCTCTGACACGGGAAGTCAAGGAGTTCTCTGGTCTGCAGATTAGGTCATTCAGCAAACCTTGTTCAGCAAACCTTCTACTAGAGGAGACTAGGGCAAATGGTAGGATGAAACAGCCTTCGGTCTTCCTCCTTAAGCTTGCTTGAATTATCACAAGAAGTGTGGTTGGCCACTTCAGATGCTGCACAGAGAAAATCCTGCTCACATATAAGCTTGTGAAACTGTTTGTCTAGCTCAGTGGTTCTTAATCTTTTTCATTCTATGACCCCGTCCCCCAGACTCTTCAGGATATTACCGTAACCCCTATAATTTTAAAATGGTGAACCTTGTGAAAAGGTAAGATAAAACAAAATCATAGGAAGACCATGGTTTATTGAAAATGCCACGAACAAAAACCTAGAAAAATTCCACATAGCCTCTACAAATACCAGAACATTGTGAATTCCCAAGGACTATTGTACATCATACAAATAACAAAACCTGTAAAATCCCCTGCTAAGCGGATTTTCTGTGGTGGCGACCCGTTATCTTTGCCCCTCCTAGGATAACAGGTCACACAGATTCAGCCATACCCAATCGTTTAAATTGATTTATGTAAATATTTATCTGCTACCAACTTGTATGTTATGTGTTTCTTTTTCTCAGGTATCAGAATGTATTCAACTCTGCTATTGTCCATTTGTGTAACTAAAAGTGTGTTTGTTTATTGTATTTATTGTCAAATGTTATTGACCTCAGGTCACCCTAGTTCTCATTGTATTTGTCGGCGTGACATCAGTCCACTGCTACATAAACCGCCTGTGTCCTCAATAAAGTGGCAGTAACCTTATCCTGCTTGTTTCTTTCGCACCTCTTAAAGTGGTGACCCCGGAGTGGTTCCCAGAGTCATTAGCGGACTCAAACGGCGACTCAGTCTCGGCTCCAAGAACTACCCACGCCCCTAGTGGACTCATTACAGCGCTGTAACCAGTCTTCGGGCGTGCTGACTCTCGTCAGCATATCACCAGTGTCATTAGCGGACTCACACAGCGTGCTCCCAAGCTCCTCTTGCACAGGTTCCACTGGCAACAGACCCTCCAAACTGTCGGAGTTCATGGTGGGATGGGCTGACATCCTAACTGAAGTGGAAGGAGAGATTATCCACGACAGCCCTGGTGAACATCTTGTATGCCCAGGCCTAGACCCAAATGCAGAATGACAATGCAAAGGTGAGAGGCAACTGTAAGCAATTACTTCCTTTGTGCCAAGCCAAATGGGCATAACCAACCAGACTGTCCCCACCTAAGCATGACCAGCAGGAGAGCACACTATCTGTCTCATACTGATCTGTGCCCACCTGGCAGTGTAGCACCAATTGGTGATTGGGGCTGGGAAGCACCTGGCTGTGTTCACTCTGAGCCCTCGGAGTAAGTGGGGTCATGCTACCTACAGGATTACTACCATCCAATCAACAACCCAGAGAAGGAACATCCATGGACTAAGCTTAAAAACCCCAGAGGGCTGACACTGACCCCATTCCAGGAGATGCAGACTCTACCCTTTATGCCTCTGAAGATGACCAGGCTTGGGTAGAATCAAGGCTAGTTCTCTTATACAAAGAGAGAGCAGATGACCATGTACAACCAATCATATGTTGGGAACAGCACATACACAAACTCAAATCTTGATATTTCTTGAGAAGACTTTCTCCTTACATCCCACCATAAATACCAGCTGCCGTAAACAATTACTGATATCGCCATGTTTCCTAACAAAGATATCCCTGAAATACTGGAATAAGGATCGATGAAGCAGCAAGGGGAAGAGCACCTCATCTTCAGCCACCGCTATCAAAGGAGAGTAAATAGTGCATCAATCACATTTTGATACACTGTTGCTGGGTTCAACAGCTTGGCAATCATCAGATACTTTAGAAAAATTATCATGATAGGTGTACCAGGAGTGTCAAACTCAGGACACATTTAACAACAACAACTTTGTTCCCAGGGTTCATGGATACCAAGGTTGGGAAGTGGGCACCAAGTCAGAAGTAAGGAAGCCCTCCCTTCAAACTTGTTGAAGACTCAGCTAGGTTCCCCAAACACTCTCTGCTCCCAGTGTGGTGTGGAGGGGAAATGGGTAGACTCTACCACCAGAAGTGGGATAAAGGGTGGAGCTGGCATGGAAGCAAGATGAGAAGATACCAGCAGCGTGTTACCCTCAAAAGATGCCAAAAATACCCTCTTTGCCTTCCACCTTCTCGAATCATCTCTCGCACTGGGAAGGAGACCTAGAAACACAATCAGAACAAGTTAGGGACAACAAGCACCCTTGGCCTGTGTAAGCTGAACATAAAGAATCAAGAAGAATATCAGATGCAAACAAAATGCACACACATTCTATCATGTCAAGGGCATCTGAGTTGATCATCCTTATGAGGAGAAGCAGTATTTTCAGGTACAGTACTGTCATTCTGACACAAACACAATAAACAGAAAAGCACCCACACACAAGTCAACGAGCCCAAAACCATGAGAGCACATCCTTAAACTAACCCTATAAATACTGCGTGCATGTACAGTTACCCACAGCTCCTCACAAGGGAAAATGCCAATTTGAAACCTTGTTTCCAAGTTTCAATCAGTCCAAATTGCACCAGGTCAAATATCCATAAAAGACTGGTTTGTATCCTCCTAGGAAAAATTAGGCTATAAAGCCAAGCTCTGGGGTACTTTTAACCATTCAGTGCTTAAGACAGTGAAAAGTGAAAACCAGATAATAAATGTGATGAAGCACAAAGATTTATGGGTGAGAATGAGAAACACAAAGATTTATGGGTGAGAATGAGAAAAAGCCCACAGATGCACTAATTAAGAAATAATTAAAGGTTTGATTTAGAGATGGAAAAAAGGCAGCAGGAAAGGATGTAAAGCAAAAGGTCAAATGGTGTAGCTGGAGGATGAAAGGAAGATGCAGACACCCCTCAGTACTGTAATGCAATACACTGCACTGCAAACTGTCTACAATATGGGCAGCTATTGAGGTTATTAAAAATGCTACCAATAAAATTTCTAATTTCTGTAATTCTTCAAGTGCTCTGGACACCCTTCAAAATAATTTTGCCCAACAGATTAACATAATTACATGAAGCTGGTAAAAATGCTCATACATATTTGATTTCCTCCTATGTAGGCACTAAGGAAATGAAGATGACAAAGCAGCCAAAGCTGTAACTACTGCGACCATATCACAAATACAATACTGTTTCCTATGATTTTCTACTACAGTATCCCTGTAGCCCAACATCTGTAATAAACAACAGGCTTTATGGAACAGTAAATCTGAAAAGAGCATATTAAAAGTCAGACTGTGATGTTCTATATTTCCAACATAACACCACCCCATAGCAATATTAACCTTTCTTCAAATCTGTTTCGCTTCTTTGTATAATTTAGTGTTAACTCAACCAACTGAAAGAAAGAATTGCTTTCTAACATCTAGACTAAAGGTTCAGTGTTGGTGCCCTAAACTGTGGTGACATGTATATATTAAGATAAAAGGTTTGGAATCAATGACCTGAAGTATTGTGATGCCAATTCATGTAAAAAATTCATTATCTAATCTTCAAAATTAAAAAGGACACGGTACTGAAAATAGTGCAAGATATCAATCCTTTCCAAAGATTTTTCTTTTAAGTGTGTCTGGTCACTGAGGAATATGAATACCAAGACAACCAGAATAAAATTGCCACGCTATTATGGCTAGAGTACTCTTCATCTGTGGACTTCTATGTCCTTGGCCATTAACTGAGGACTGCATATATCAAGATAACCAAAAAAAATTACCAAGCTATCATGACTTGGGTACTCTTTGGATTTCAATGATTTATTATGGTAATTAAAACAGTGTATGGCTAAAGCACTTTTATTGTCGTCTGTAACAAAATAGCATTTAGCTTGGTCATACTTGAATAGGTTACTCAAGCTTCCATAAAAAATAATCCTAAGACTGTGCCATCAATTATAAAGGGTCCTTTTTTATGGCAACATCAAAGTATATATACTGTACAGTAAAGCTAAGTAACAACCTCAAAACAGAAAAATCTGTCACAGAAAAAGCAGAAATTGTCATAATAACACTTTTAATCAAAGTCTGATACACATATACAGTATTAATAACAATGTGCAACAGTTCTAGTCACTTACACCTGACAAATACCTTCAGTTGCTAGGTGACAGCTCTGGGGATATAGCAATATCACTGTCCTTTACTTCATTTGATGTTTCATTGTGTAAAGAACTTTGTTGTGGAGGTGCTCCTGACTGCTCCAAAATCTGTGTCAACTCTAGGTCAGACACAATGATAATATTGATTTGAAAACATTTTGGTAATAATATGGACAGAATCTTTTCACAGTGGCAGCAATGGTTTGAAAATAGAGATCCAGTGGATCAACTGAGTTCATTTCCTTCTTCATGGCGCTGTTTTCTACATTATGGTCCATTAAAACGGTCTGACAAAACTTCTGCTGATGTGCAACCCGTACAGGTGGATTCTGAGTGTGTTTAGTATTGATTTTGACTAACGACTCTTCCTCCTGGCATTTCTTCAAAAGATTCCTGGGCTGCATCATTATATACTTTTAATTTCTTAGCTGGCAAGATCTTTTCATCTTCTACCTCTTCTGTAACCTCAGTACTCTTTCCATCCTCTTCCAAATGAGAAAAAGTTTTTCTCCCTCAGGAACTTATAAAGAAAAGACATTTCTTCTGCATACCTCCAAGTGGTTTTCCCAGAGCAATCATCACCATTCTTGTTGTGTATTTTTTAAAAAACATCTTCCATACTGATCTCGAAGAGATGTCCATCTCAGCTTGCATTTATGGCCTGATAATGAAGCAAAGAAGGATTAACATCATATTCACTGAAGTGGTTTTTATAATTATACTACGGCACATGTCAGAATGCACTATTTGCAATGAATCTTACCTACTGTTAAAGTTACAGACAGTCTAACCAGGTCAGCCATGCGTCTTTTGTTTTTGTTTTCAAATGCCGACAGCATCTAATGGCATGAAGATACAAGCTAACTTTAACAGTAGGTAAGTATTCAAATAATTAATTTTATCATGAAAATTATAATTTTCCTACCACCAGCATCTTGCTAACAACACTGGCCATGAAAAGGAGATGTCCGGATTAATATTCTGGTGATAAATCTTACTCCATATTAAAAAAATCTACACAAACAAAAATGCTCAAGAATTTGAGAGGCTACACAAAATCCATATATGGTATTCATAAGAAAAACTGCAGACTGAGGGCGGGATACTGAAGTCTGATACATAGCTACCTGGTGCCAGAAAACTATCCTTGCAATATGCACAGACAATAGGACATTTTGACGAGCAGCAACTATATGACTAAAGCTCTAAATCACCAGCTCTTCTAAATAAACAAGGATGGCTCCCTTCAAAAAACGAAATAATTTTAGCTCTTTGATACTTCTGAAATGCCTAATTTCCCTAAGCAAAAAACATAAGAAATATCAACAAAGTAAAATAAGTATTTTACCACTATTTGCAAGAGAAGCTTTGCAGACAGTTAGTAGATTGCATGCTGTTGCCAGATCTTTGCCTTCAAGGAAGAAGTCAGTCACTGTAAGTTCTTACTAATCATGGTAGAATATCCTATGACTCATGTACAGTTAAGTGAGTTCACAGTGGACTAGTTTGGTTCTGAACTAATGTCCGTGAAATTCCCAAGCTATTCCCAAGTTTATTCTCACGAGTTACCTAAAGAGGATAAGCTTCCATGCAAACTTACAGGGTTATCCTCTACAACATAATCATATGATGGTCCTCCCTCTAATGCACTTGAAAATTTTTGGATTCTTTCCACCTGTATTTGGCATTATGGCAATTACCCTACAGGAAAAATTCCATGATGCCATTCTTTCCATGGAAATTCAAGCTAAATTTCAGCGCTTTTAGGGTTTAATAGCATTGGTTCCTTTATATGCATTAACCCATCCCCCCAAAAATATGCAAGTATATACTTTGACCACTGGTTCCATTATCCATATTATTAAAATAAAATAATTCTATAATCTTCATGAAGTATTCAACAAATCATGTTATACAATGCAATTCCACGAACTATTTATACAAAAAGACTGAAAGCAGCAGGTCCACCTTCCAGCACAAGCTCATGCCCTTACGGTAAAAAGCACAGTAAAAGGATAAGTAAGAACACCAATATTTGCAACCATATAAACCACAAATCCAAATAAGTGCATAGCAAATCCGACCGCAAACTGGTTTGAATAATCCATGCCTAACATACAAACTGTACAGCCAACAACTAAAATTTTCTACCATACGTCTTCTCAGTGGCCCTGCAATATCCTTTCCTCAGGTTCAGGGCTCCCACTTTTAGGGAATTATCCCTAGATTTTTTACTTTTGAGGAGCTTGAGAAATAATTTGGGGATTTCTGAAAATCTACGGAAGCTAGAGCATTCTCGACCATCAGCCACTATCATAAACTTTTTAAATCTCCAATAAAAACTCATGATTATTTATTTTTTTTTTGTCAATGATATCTGACTTGAGCTGAAGGCCTTTATGATACCATAAAAAAGACTTTGCAAGATAAACACACTCCACTTGAGAATACCATAGGGTATTTTTCAGATACTGCAGATGTAATTTTTGGGGATAGGGGGTAGTGTTGTCGTTCATCTCAAAAGGGATGCTCCTCCTGTTATTACAGTGAGATGTAGCTGTCATCAGATACATCTCTGTGCTTCGAAAGCATGTTTGATGATGTCTGCACCCCTAGAAGACATGCTGAAGAATGTATATTCACATTTCAGTCTCTCCAGTCAGCGACAAACGAATCTGGAAGCGTCTCAAAAATTTTGTCAAATACCTCTTCATACACTCCTTTGTCTCTCTCAAACTCACTGGCTTTCGATGGGAAATGTTGTTAACCGTGTGCTTGAGCAATGGCCTGCTCTCCAGCTATACTTCACAGAGAAAGTATTAGATTCTTCTGATCCATAAAACACATGCAAATCCATATAACCAATCTTAAACAATAAATTCATGAAAGCACAGTTAGACTTTTTGAGTTCACAATTACAAAGACTGACTGCCTTTAATATTTTTTTCAAATTAGTAAACCAGTCTTACATCTTCAAGAAGGAGTTAGAAAACTTTCGAAGGAAATACTATGTGACTATAAATATTGAAGTAGTCCGAAAAGAAGATTCTTTCACATTAGATATTCAGGCACCTAAGAACAGACATGATATTAAGCATGTTTATCTGGGAGTTTCTGCACACGTTACACTTGCAGACTGCTTCAAGACAGATCTGCTATGAGTAAAACAGGTTAAAGTAAAATGTCTGAATTTTTTAGTGGAACTAGTTACACAGATTAGGATGAGATTTTCTGATGTTAATACTAAATAATTTCATGATCTAGCGTTTCTTCCATAAAATACTGTAAAATGTCACCCTCCCTCCATATGTGAGGTTTATGATTCATTTAGGTTTCTACATAGTGTAGCAAAAACAGGAAATCTGGAATTAGAATGGCGCAAACAGGCAATTGAAGTGTGATGAGCTGAACACTGAACATTTACTTTTTTTTGAAGAAATCGCATGAATCAAAGGAACAGCCAAGGTGAATTAAAGTACGCCAACCTTCGTAAAGTGATTGGTTTCTTAATGTCTCTGCCATTTGCCAATGCCCCAGTGGAAAGACTATTCAGTGATGTTAATATTATTAAAAAAGTTTAACCAGACCACTGAGCTGACTATCAGCTATCATGGGGCTGACCCAAAGGATTTGGATGAAATGACAGGTCTAGGCTAGAAGCCCAGCACTGGGACCAAATAGGTCACTTGGTAAGGTGATGAATGAATGAAAATGAAATCGGAAGTTGCATAAAAGCATAAGCTCTCATACTGGTACACACTCACACAATAAATACATTTATACTCATATTTCCATACATACTCACTAAAATGGTATATCAAAATTCAAAATAAATTAAGCAAAATTAAGTAAAATTTTAAAAATTAGTTATTTTAAACTTCATTAGGTTTTTGTATTTTTATTATTTACTTTTTATATTTTATCAATTAAGTCACAGCTCCTCAAGAACATTAAAATGGGCATTACTGAAAAGGTTGAAGATTTCGACAAAATTTCTTTTATTGATCTATTTCCAAAATTTGATAATCGCAGCAGGTTATATTTTGGACATTCACACAATAAATGTTTCATAGTTATCAACACTTTGCAATCTGGGCATTTGGGAGGAGGGCCACATGGACTGTTCATTAAGTGTCCATGTGTCAAATGAGTATGGCCTATTCGAAGACGCATCACCATTACTTGTGTGTGTGTGTGTCTCTCTCTGATATGACGAACTCCATTTTCCAACACTGGATTTTATCTGTTTTAATTTGTTATTTTCAGGTTCTTTGTTCCACATATTTTGCCATTTACTTACAATGATTGTTTTTATATATCTTATATAGTCACTAATAGGGATGTCTACAATTGCTCTTGTCATGTGAACTGCTTCTTTAGCTGCTTTATCAGCCTTGTCATTACCTTTAATCCCTACATGGGCAGGGATCCAACATATTTCAATATTTTTTTCCATTATTACACAATTTTTGGAATGAAAACTTAAATTTGTTGTACAATATTTTTTTTTATTATAGCTTTGAATGGCTTCTATAGCGCTTCTGGAGTCGCTATAAATCACAAAATTATTACATGAGGCTTCTCTAATTATTTTTATGGCTGATGCTATTGCACATAACTCATCTGTAAATACTGAGGCATTATCTGGTAGAGAGAACTGATACATTTTGTTTTGGGATACTACAGCATATCCCACTCCGTATTGTGATTTAGACCCGTCTATGTATATTGCGTAATGTGAACCTTTTCAGATTATATGTTCTACTGTATACTGTCTATGGTGTTCTGAGGTATATGAATGTCTTTTAGACAAATATTTTAAGTGTGTACAAATTCTCATTTTATGCATTGTCCAAGGAGGAGGTAATTGTATATTCATATTTAGCAACTCAAACAATCTTCTAGCTCTAATCAGGAAAGGAGATGGATGATTGTTTATAACCACATCTCTTAATCTAAATAATTTTTTGGTTGGAGAATCATTTGTCTGAATTCTCAGAGCACTCCTCATTGTTACTAGCTCTCTATGGAGAGAGAAAGAGAGAGAGAGTTAGTTCACCACATTCAACTTGTAAAGATGTTGGTGATGATCGAAAAGCTCCTGAGCATATTCTAAGGCCTTCATTATGAACTGGATCTAACGTTTTCAGCGTTGCGTCTGATGCCGATCTATATATTTCACTTCTTATACAGTAGAGTAAGGGTGTGTCTATCGGCTCCCCAAGTTGAGTTCGATAGTTTTTTAATTAGGTTTAATGCTCTTTTACATTCTGATTTCATGTATGTTATGTGGGCTTTCCAGTTCAAGTGAGTATCAAATACTAACCCCAAAAATTTTGCTGTTTGGCCAATTGGTATGGAATGATTTCTGATTTTTAAATCTATTTCTTCACCTTTTTTTTATTTTTTTACTTCTATAACCATTACTGCTTGCGTCTTTAGTATGGAAAATTTGAAGCCTACAGATGAGGCCCATTCATCTATTTTTATTGTAGTTTTATTAATGATTCGCTCTGCATGTTTTATGCAAGATGCTGAATAATATATGGCAAAATCATCCATATAAAATTTACTTTTAGTTCCAATAGGTAGATTATTACTGATATCATTTATTGCTAAAGTAAACAGTGTGCCACTAAGAACGCTTCCTTGTGGAACACCATTTTCAAGTGAAAATGTACTTGACAATACATCATCAATTCTCACTTGAAAAGTGCGATTTGTCAGAAAGTTTTCGATAAACCTAGGTAAATGTCCACGGATTCTGTTTTTATGTAACATTCTTAATATTGCATATCTCTATGTAGTATCATATGCCTTTTCATTGTCGAAAAAGACAGCTATAGTAATTTGTTTATGTTCAAATCCTCTTCGTATGTGGGCTTCCAAGTTAGACAGAGAATCCACTGTCAATCTGTTGCATTGTGACCCAAATTGAGTGGGAGTCAAAATCTTATTTTCTCGAATGTGCCATGTTAATTGAGCATTTACCATTTTTTCTAGTAGTCTGCATAAACAACTAGTTAAAGAAACTGGTCTGTGATTATTTACATTACTGGGATCTTTTCTAGGTTTGGGGATAGGAATAATAATAGCTCTACGCCATTCATTAGGAAATAAATTTTGAAGCCATAAGTGGTTATAAAACTCTAATAAGTATGTACTTGCCAAAGGTGCTAAATGGCAGATCATTTAAAAACAAATACTGTCACCTCCAGGGGTAGATTTATTACTGTTCAACAGAGCAAATTCTAACTCTTCCATATTAAATTTTCTAAAATAATATATATCTTCTATTGTTTCAAAATTTATTGTTATTAATTCCATACTATTTTTCTTTGTGAGGAAATGCTCATCTAAATTTTTGTCACTATTTACTTTTGCTAAACTTTTTCCTATTACATTACTTATTTCTTTAGGATCAAGTATTCTTTTCCCATCTTTCATCAGGCATGTCTAGGTGGTTTAACATTGGTACTATTTATTTTCCTGAATTTTTCCCAAATTTTTTGCATGGGAGTATTATTAGAGAGATCTGATACATATTTCCTTAATGAAATAATTCTTCCTTGAATTACTTCTCTTTTAAATTTTGCAGATATTTTGTTATACAGAGGTAATGTATCAATTTCTAATAATAATATAATCGTTTTTTTAAAAGTTCCTTCTAATATCGGTAATTTTTTGTTTATTTTACTGAACTTTCTATTCAAATTATCTAATCATCTTCCATTCTGGTGTTTTATTTTTATTAATTCTGTTAGTTTTTCAGACCACCTTGAGACTTTGTGTTTTGTTGGATGAGATTTGGATTTTGGTACTGCTTTATCAGCAGCATTTTTAATGAAATCAACAAGAAATTTATTAGTTTCATTATGGTCTTTTAAATATTCAAATGATGGGATATTCCTAGTGTGGAATTCATATTGCTCCCAATCTGCTTTATAAATGTTATATTGAGGGACATGCTTGGTGGGATTATTTTGTAATAATGAAAATAATATTGGGAAATGATAACTTGTATGCAAGTCATCAACTGTATTCCAATCCAACCTGTCAACTATGTTTGTTGTACATAGAGTTAAGTCGATTGAGGAAAATGTTCTATGTGTTTTAGAAAAATATGTGCTGATTTCATTATCATTTACACAGCACATGTCATACGACTCTACGAATTCTTCTATTTTGCTTCCTGCTCTCTTTGAGTCTGTACAACTACAGTCCCACATCGGGTTGTGGGCATTGAAATCACCTACTATAAATGTAGGTTCCTTAAGTTTGTCAAAGTCATAATTTTTATTAGGTTGGTTACATAAATTATAAATTACATAATTATCGTTTTTTATTCGTATTCTAATACTCGATATTTGCAGATCAGTAAAGTTTACAGGTACTTTGTCATAACATACTTTGTTATGTGCATATATAGCAGTACCTAAATTTCCTTCTTTTCTAGATGAAGATGCTAAGGTATATTTACCTATTGTTGATATTGTTTTGTTGACATGTTGTAAACATAATATCATTGATTTGTATTCTTTTAGTGATCGTTGTATTTCTCCTAGGTGTAATCTGGTCTGCAGACCATTTACGTTCCATTGTATAATATATATTTTATTATACCAGTCGAGTTTTACTCTTTTTTTGTATTAACAACTTGGATTTTTTCTAACAGTTTACTTACGACATTCATTTGTTTTTCTTTATAATATACTAAGTGCTCCATGCACATGCAACCTTGTATGTGGGTACTCAAATCTGTGGTTTCTTTTTTTCTACATTTCATAAAATGTCTCAATGTTTGTTAAACCATCTTTTGTTATGTTTTTGTTCTTATTGCATAATGCAATGAAACAATCATTACATCCAAAAGTGTTGTCAGGTATATTTCTTTCTTTATTTGTTCTTGTACCAATTACTGATGATGGAGTAATCTCTTCTCCTTTGACATATTCATTGTTGTCTATGGCACGGTTGTCTTCCATTTCTTCGGTATTTGGGATATCTGTATCCATAGGTTTTACTATTATTTTAGGAGAGATAATGGTATATTCTTAGCTTGTTTTTGTTCTTTCTTCCTGTCTTTTGTCTTTCATTTGACCAATGTTTCTCTAACAATTGTTGGTTTCTTTGTTTTGGGTGGTGTTCTTTCCTATGGCCTTTTTTTCTTTAATTTCCAGTCTTTCAGGTCCCTCCTCTGTTACTTCCGTAGTAGCATCCTCCTGTGTTCCTATTTGCATTAATATTTCATATGAATTTGATAAAATGTCATCCACATCATTTGTACCTGTTTCTTTATTCTTTACCATTTTAGTTTTTTCACTTGGGCATTAGTTTCTTCTTGCGATTTACTTTTCTGTGCTTCGTTACTTCTATTTCTATATATTTTTGTTTCATTATTGGTTCCTGTTATTGAAGAATATGTATATTTCTTAGATGGATCTTGAATTCCTCTCACTTTTAATTCCAACTTAGCCTCTTTTATAGACATCCCTGTTCGTTCTTGTAACATTTTCAATTCTGTATGGTATATATAGTACATATATTCCATTTTGGACCTTGCATGATGATCTTGTCCACAGTTTACACATTTTGGCTCACTACATTTCCACTGTGTGGTATGTTTGTCAGATCCACAATAAGCAGATATAGGTTCATTTCGACAGTTTTTCTTTGTGTGCCCAAATTTACTACAATCTGGCATTGTAGTGGCTTTGGAACATAAGGTCTCAGTTCTCTATTTTGGACCAAAATTTTCATTTTTTGAGGTAGATCTTGGCCCTCAAATTTATTATTCGTTTACTTGGTATTATATATACCTCACAATCTTGGACTTTGGTATATCTCATTTTAACAGAGTCCAACAGCATATTCTTATCAACCGGTTCGTCATTATTTTCAGGAAGTACAATAGTACCCTGAATGCTGTTCATAATGTTATACTTCTTTATTTTTACATTCACATTGTCGATACTTTTTATGGATAGATAGTTTTCAGACTGGTTTTTTGTTGTGGCTTTTATAAGCCACGTCTTCATTTTTATTTGTCTAAATGACATTTCTGTCGTTCAGTGTCTTTCTAATAAGAAGTTTTCCAACTTTAGGGCTGAGATTTGTTCTGTTTCCATGGTTAGAAACCTTGACCAACTTTCACTCCCAAAGAGGGAGTCGAAATGAGTCAAGGTTGGGTCAACACGATATTTACTTCTTTTGGATTTGTTGTGCACTGGACCATAAGGTTCCAGTGTGATTACATTTGGATTCTTTTTCGTTTTTTCTAAAGAGAGGTTGTTAGAGGAGGTTCCAGCGGTTGTCAACTGTGCCGAGTCACTACCATCAAAGGGCCCAGGGGTACTCGAATCTTTATTTTCACTTAGCATAAAGATTTGAGGGAGAAAAAAAAATTAACCTGAAAACCTTAAAAAGATATCATCAGCTTGTCATGGAGTGTTATTCTTCCACCAACGGCACAAGTGAGAACCGACTCCCAAATGTCTGCTCCCTACCCTACCGCATAGGGGATGGCACAACAATTAGAGTGGCCCAAGTGTAAGCCAAACCCACTTGCTAGGACTCGGAGTATTACAAGAATACAATCATCCCCACCATAATCATGTTATGGGCATACCGGATAAAATGCTGAAAGTCCTATCCCCAGAACCAGACCCATCTGGAATCCGTGGTCCAGCCCTAAAGAATAGTTCCGCCTTTGAGCTATAAATCTGATAACTCTCAAGTCTGAACATTATCAAGTAGCTGATGGTCCTACCACAGTTCCCACTTTTTAGCTTCGGACATAAACCCAGTCCCAGCTATGATATCTTTTCCTATTTATCAGGTCCAATAAATTTTAGCAAAAGTGGAAAATTCCACAAAAATTAATCCAAACAAATGTATAATGATATATGGGACTCTTGGACTCAAACCCAGGAAGAAATTCCTGGGGTTCAAGAGCCCCCTCACCACGTTAAGGTGGCCCCATATCGAGGGAGTATTCAGTGCTGTATATCTTATCCAAAATGAACACAGAACCAGTCTCAAGCGAGAGAGCCTTGTAGCTCTACTTCATGCGAAAGAAGAACTAGCCACCACTGGATAAAATGCACACCAACTGAACTTGAGTGAACTTTCTGAATTATTGAAACCAGTTCGAAATGTAAAGAGGAATGCTACTGATGCTGAAGCTCATGAAATCATAAGAAGACATACGGATAATTAAGACAGTGATTAGTTTGATTAAGAAGTTCAATTTTCAGCTATTCATACCGAAGTGGTTATTTTATTTGCATTTTTTTATTCTGTAGGAAGTCCAACTTTAAGTTATTCATACAGAAGTGGTTATTATGCATATGAGTTTATTTTTTATTTTATAAGAAGTTCAACTTTTAAGTTATTCATTTCGAAGTGGTTATTTTGTGTTTTTTTTATGTTCAAGCAGCATAGTTTTCACTTAATTGTCAACTGTCAAGATACAAGAATCATTTCGTTTTCTTCAAGTAAGCAATTACTCCAGCCCTTTGTACGTTTATTAAAAAACAAATCTAAATTTGGTTATTTAAAGCCCTCCCCCCCTTTTTATTTACAGATATGAGTTTTACTGTTAAAATTTAGGAGTAAACATTTGTAGATTAGAATTTTGTACATCCGCTGATTTTCATTAACGTTATGCAATGGTTATTTATGTTGAAAGCTATTTGGAGAAAACTGAACGATTACAGGGAATTCTGAGCAGCTGTCTAGGAAAATACTGTTGAAGAAAAGTGGGAGGCCTGCCTAGTTTAAGCAATCTTATCTCAGTAACTTTTATACAACACTTAATGCGAACAAATTATCTCCACTTGAACTCCTGTTTGATATACTGTACTTCCTCTAATCTAAACAAGGATACAAGAATAAAAACTGCAGCCCCATTTACAGACGACAAAAAATGTTTCAATCAGTATTATAAGAATTTGGCATCGTCCTCACCCAGTCTTAAATAACTGTTGACGCTGAAGATTTATAATAAAAACTGAGGTTTGTGACAATTCTCAGGTTCTCAGAAGAACCACCCTGAAACATATCTACGGCAGAATTATCAATTAGCACGCCAGTCAAAAGATTAACAATTACATTTTGTTCAAAAACTCCTTATGTGAATAAACTATCCTCCATGACCAGTACATCTCTCCAAACCATAACAAAGTATAATGATTGCTTTTACCAACATCACTCGTTGCATCACCTTAATTAACATTCGCAGACAACTTGAATTTGGCATGGAAAAAAATAATTTTCATACTGCCATACGGATCACTGGTATCCCTATAAAAATTTATGCCTGTTGGCATCGCAGTCTCATGTCATTACTACAATCCACTATTTAGCCACGTAATACTAATAAGTGAAAAAAGGAGAGCAGTAAGAGTAATGCATAAGATTTGGAAAAGGTCGGTGGAAGTCAAAACTGGAACATTACTCGCACTCTCCAGCATAATTGCAGGGTATTACTTAATATAACTTGACATTTCCAAGGAATCTTGGAGAGAAGGGATTTGAAGAAGGGTTGCTGATCCCCTAAATAACAAGATGGTGTTTTTAAACTTAGTAAATAATGTGGTGAAGAAACTGAGATTTGAAATGCAATCCTAATCTGGAGATAGTGGTGTTACTAAGAAGCTAATTATAAAATGGGTTTTTAGATTTGCAATTTTTTCACGAAATTTTATATTTCTAGATTTTATGATTTTAGTTATTAAAATGATATTCTGGACAGGCGTGATAGAGATGACACTAAAGGAGTTACATGATTAAGTGCATAAAGTGAGTCAAACTACTTCAAAAACACTTAAAACTTCGAGATCTCTCAATTGTCTGGACAATTATAGACTACTGAATTATTGTCAAAGAAAAAACTTAGTTCCACGAACACTAATGTGCTCGTGTGACTAGTAGCCTACTGAACATTAAAGACTTACTAGAATATGACTGCCAGTTATATTGGTGCTACTTTGGCTTGTTATGTACATGTCATGAATTTACTTTGGTATGCGATCTACACTTTATACTATCTGCGCATCATACATCTACTTTGTTATGGGATCTACACTTTATATTTTGATCTACAACAAGAAAAGTTATACTTGTCAAGAACAAGGAAACACTTGTCTTGGTTTCGAGAGAATGTCTGGTTAGAGTGTCTGAAGCATGAGTGGATTGTCTGTTCGAGTGCCGAAGCTCTGGTCCCGACTCAACAAGCTTGTTACTTAATTTCAAAGATATGCTTGTTATCTACTTTGTTACCTAGACTTCAAAGATAGGCCAGTCCTTTACCTTTCTTAATTCCTCCTATCCTCCGTAAATCCTCATTTATATTTCAGTCACTGACACAGCCCTTAAGATGCTCGCAAAAGAATTCTACACCGAAATTAGCGACGTAACTAGAGCACTGGCATTTTTGAAAAGAAGAGGACTTTTGACTGAAGAACAAGTGTTTCATCGTGTCACTGATGTGGCGGAGAGATGAAGGACGCTCGGTAAAGAAGACGAAATAGCAAATTTATGACCGTTCTTCGTTGCAGAAACCATGAATGTCAAACTTTTCGTTCCATTCGCAGAGACAATGTATTTTTCCACTACACATAGTATTAAATAAACAAAATTGCAAGCTCTCTCTCTCTCTTTGCAAAATTTTAGAATTGATCTTTTATGTTATACAAGACCTCTTATGATCTGGTTCAAAGTTTAACTGGTACAGGTACCGAAACAATATGTGACTGGTTCAAGATGTGCAGAGAATTTTGTACAGCGATTGTTTCAGTCCAGAATCGTGGTCAAATGGTAGGACGGCGAAAATGCAACAAAGGCGGAATGTTGCAAGGAGACCGAGCTCCAAATTCAACAGACAACGAAAAATGAGAGGCTGCAATCAAAGAACATTTCAATCGCACCTACACTACTACTGTTGGCGGATGATGAGAAAAGAAGCTCCTGACCTCTATTTAGCATTTTTAGCCGATGTACGCGCTGCTTATCACTAGAATATAATTAATATTTTTAGCCGATGTACGCGCTGTTTATCGCTGGAATATAATTAATGTTTTAATTACATTTTCTGTTATATATATATATATATATATATATATATATATATATATATATATATATATATATATATATATATATATATATATATATATATATATATATATATATATATATATATATTATATTTTATTATGTATATCATTCATTCAAAATAAAATTTGTACAGTGGATACTTTTTCCTTGTAAATAACAAAACAAAGTACCACCGAACCTTATTATAATGTGGATTTTTAGTTTTGTAATTTTTCCATGAGATTTTATATTTCTACATTTTCTGATTTTAGAGTTATTAAAATATTCTGGACAAGCGTGATAGAGAGGTCACTAAAGGAATTACATGATTAAGTGCATATAGTGAGTCAAACTACTCCAAAAACATTTAAAACTTCGAGAAATCTCAATTGTCCAGAAAATTACAGACTAATGTAAAAAAAAAAAAAAAATAGTTCCACGAACCGTATACCTACTAGCCTATTCAAAATTATAGCCTTACTAGAATATGACTACCAGTTATATTTTGGTTCATGAACTGTATACAAAATGTTATTATTTTTTCAAATACTACGGTGTAAATGATATTAAAAGGGATCCAAAATGTTTTTATTATTATTTGCTTTTCAAATATTACTGTGGAAGCGTAAGATCTTGCAATCTTACACAAAAGAAAAGTGCATTATAGTTCGCATAACTACGAGAGAGATTTTGTCAATGTGTTGTTCCAATTACAGGTTACAACTGTTAAAACGTTAATTTAAATTTATATACCTTAAGGCTTGAAAATTATACCCCAAACAGCAGTCTGAGAGATACAAGCAACAAACAGCCAAGAGCAGCATCTTTTTACCGGGGTTTGTCAGCTTCTCTCCAATCAGCATCCAAATCTTTTCCTTGAAAGCAGTATCTGTATACCTCCGGTACCGAGGGTCATACAGTTCTTCGTAGTTACGGACCAGTTCAATCAAGGCATCGTCCATTCTGGCCAATACAGATTTCCAACTACCAAGGTATTAAAAACAATACTTCTGGCTTCCATTGGCAACACAGGGTGACTGTTACTGCGAGTCTGAGACGGACTGACCTAGGCAGCCGAGCGGGGAGTGAGAGCGTTGGTCGGAGGAGATCGCACCGGACCAGCCCAAATCCGTTACGTCACGTCAGGCTGGCGCCTGGGAAGTAGGGAGGGAGTCGTGACGATGACGTTCCATCTAGCCAGCAGGCCGGCAGACGCTAGACGTGAATGGTAGCGCCGATCAGCAGAGGGCAGCGAGACGAATGCACTATCGATCAGCGAGGGAAGAGATACTTTGCGGAACTTGATTTATGCTACGGATTTCAGTCTTTCTAATAATTCACTTACAATTTCCTGATCATATTATTCAACCTATGCCCGTTCTGCTTTAATTACCTTCAGGTCTAAATGCATTTCATCTCTTCCCCCCTCCCCCCAATCCCCGCCGTGATCTCGTTGCTAGCAGAGCTTTACTTTACAGTTACATAAGGGAAACTTGTGTCCATATTTGGTACACATAATATCGTCTCAATGTAAAGTATTAGAAGACTTTCCCCCGCAGCTACGGGCCTCAACTACAAAGCCTGTATACAGTTGCTAATCATTCTATCGGCGGGGGAAGCGGGGGGGGGGGCTACACTACATGCTTTTCGTTCATAAGAAATGAATATAGGGACAAAAAATCCTAAATATAAACTAAAAACAAAAGTGTATTATTCTTTGCAGATGCTTTGTTGGTGCAAAAGATATACTCATCTCTGCATTCCCATAGGTATTACCGGAACTGTTCGTGTCAATGTACAAAATGCCATTAACGTACACTCCTTATGTACAAAATGTAAGTCACCCGATTCCGTACCAAGACAATTACTAAAAGTATTCTCCTTAAACTTTCTTAATATCTTTATAACCTTGCATTCATCATCATAAAGCAGACAAACGAATTTGTTACTCACTCTGTCTCTCTCTCTCTCTCTCTCTAGTTCCTCGTTGGCCGAGCCGGTAGAGTTCCCGGCTAGCACTCTCCTAGGCCCGAGTTCGAGTCTCCAGTCGGCCAATGAAGAATTAGAGGAATTTATTTCTGGTGATAGAAATTCATTTCTCGCTATAATGTGGCTCGGATTCCACAATAAGCTGTAGGTCCCGTTGCTAGGTAAACAATTGGTTCTTAGCTTTGTAAAATAAGTCTAATCCTTCGGGCCAGCCCTAGGAGAGCTGCTAATCAGCTCAGTGGTCTGGTTAAACTAAGGTATACTTATCTCTCTCTCTCTCTCTCTCTCTCTCTCTATATATATATATATATATGTTATGTGTGTGTGTGTATATGGTATCCCTGAAGTTACCATATATATATATATATATATATATATATATATATATATATATATATATATATTACATATATATTATATACATACATATATATATATATATATATATATATATATATATATATATATATATATATATATATATATATATATATATATATATATATACAGAGAAAGAGAGACAGAGAGAATATATAGTTCAGGCTAGAGAGTAACGAATTCATTTGTCTGCTCTGTGATGAATGCAGGGTCATAAGAATATTAAGAAAGTTTAAGTAGAATACCTTTAGGCCCTGTTGTATTTACAGCTTCGATAATGAGACTAAGCCTCGAAACGTCAACAATAAAGAAATGTAAATGCTTGAAGTGTCTTCTTCGAGTTCCTTTTGGTTTTATAATACATACACACACATACATATATATATATATATATATATATATATATATATATATATATATATATATATATATATATATATATATATAATTATATATGACCATGTACCCATACCATAAAAATGGGGGTAACTTAAGTGTGTCGAAATATCAGGTCCCGTTCCTAAGGAGACATGTAGTGTCCCGAAGCTCGGACCAAAGCATCTTCATTCTGTATACTTACTGTATACAGGAGCCCTTAATAATATGGCTGACCCTTAGCAGGACGACAGAAAGTCTAAAACAGGTTTCATTACACGTAGACTATGGTTATTACACAAAAAATAAACACTACCTTACAAGGATGAAAATTCCATTCGATGACATGTTTGGTTCAGTATGTATAAGGGATAGAGACACCTGATGAGCCTTCTGCGTACGAATAAGGAGGAATAAAGTTGTATGAGTTTTCTGCTAAGGAAGTTCATTCTTGCTCCATCAGCTATGAAAGACTGAAAAGCAGTTTATTGATTATTCTTTTGCCTATAAGCTTCTTTTCCCTGGAAGGAGTGTCCTTTGAAGCAGCCAACTAACTACTGGGTAACTAATTCACTCCCTAGGGCAACGGAGGTAGACTGGGGGGGTAGAGCTCTCGGCTAGCGCGCTGTTGGCTTAGCGTTCGACTCTCTGACCGGCCAATGAAGAATTAAAAGGAATTTATTTCTGGTGATAGAAATTCATTTCTCGTCATAATGTGGTTCGGATTCCACAATAAGCTGTAGGTCCCGTTGCTAGGTACCCAGTTAGTTCTTAGCCACGTAAAATAAATCTAATCCTTCGGGCCAGCCCCAGGAGAGCTGTTAATCAGCTGAGTGATATGGTTAAACTAAGATATACTTAACTTGGGTTATAAGGTGACAGGTTTCTCTTCCCTTGAGATTTGAACACGGGCTCTTTCTTTGTTTAGGATGTACTGTATGTATGTATATATATATATATATATATATATATATATATATATATATATATATATATATATATATATATATATATATATATATATATATATATATATATATATATATATATATATATATATATATATATATATATATATATATATATATATATATATATATATATATATATATGTCAAGAGTAAAACTCTCACACGCCAACTCATCTGCCAATAATGCAGCGTAAAGAATATTCAATTGCTCTATTTGTTTTATTACAAAGAACACTCTAAGTAGAATTCGCCCCTACCGACCTCTCCTTCACCACTGCCTTTGGTGGGAGAATACTTTAATCGCCTTTCCTTGTTCGAGTGACTGCCGGGACCTTCAATTCCAGGTGCTGATCCGGCAGGAATGCAAATCCTCACCAGAGACAAGTCAGCTGGCAGAGAGGTAAAGGATTCACTATGTGCTCGCCGCCATCTTGGAACTTGACCTACGCTGCCCAATGCCTGCAGTGACACATGGTCATACCGACACCAGCGCCATCTTTGAAGAGCAGGATCACAATCCCCTAAAGCTATAAAAGACCTCGGACAGACACACTCGATCTTAGAACTTGTCCGACGCACAGCCATGACTCAGTTCCCTTCCCTTGCTCTGTTGAACTGGCCCTTCTGGACACACCTGGCTGCTGGGAGCCATAGTAAATTTTTGCTGTGACCTTAATCATTTGCCCTCCCCAGCGCTGGCCCCTGAAGATGAGGAAAATCATCTCTTGCTTAAGGTAAAGTGTGGAATATAAGGCTCTGATATTCCTACAGTGAGACCTGTATTGCTTTTTATAGTTGTGCTGTTTAATTTGCCAAGCACTAAAGTGAAGTGTAACATAATCGTTAAAATTCGAGTTACTGGAATTGAGTTCAGTCTAGGCACCTTCTGTGCAATTCCTTGATCCCTCAAAGTGCTATTTTCGGTTGAGTAACCATAGGTGTTTCGATTACAGATTAGGAGTAGTCAGCTGTGGATCTGTGCATTATCTTGTGTGTGTAGTGACCACTACACCATTTAGGACACCCTTTGAAGCAGGCTCCCATTGTGTCTCTTCAAGCAATTCCCATTCATTTGCTTCTTTCATCTTGTATCACGGGACCTTGTTTGCTTGTCCCAGTTACGCTACCATTCTTCTGAGATGTGTTTTCTTTTGTAAATATAATTAAGTTAAACCCAAGAGTTTACCCAATCACTCCCCTTTAAAGTAGGTCCTCAGCCGTGTTTTGATGTATATGTTTTACCTGACCTCAAGGCCAGAATTCAAATTTGTGTTATCCAAGGTAAGTTGTGTATATCCCCAGTGTAACCCATTGGTTAAACTAGATTCCACAATGAGCTGTAGGTCCCATTCCTAAGTAACCAATTGGTTCTTAGCCATGTAAAATAAACCTAATCCTTCAGGTCAGCCCTAGGAGAGCTGTTAATCAGCTCAGTGGTCTGGTTAAACTAAGTTATACTTACTTTTTCCCAGCTAAAAACATATCAATATAAACATACATACTCGGAAATTCACATGTATCGATAATTTGGCAGCAAACTATTCTAAAAGAAAAATATATTTTTGTTAGGACATATCAAAGTGATAGATTAAAGTAACAACAAAACATGCTGGTGTCTTTGTCTTAGTCTATCTCCAAGTATAATAATTTTATTTATTTTTAAAATTTTAGTACGAGAGTTAACTTCCATTTGTCTCTCATCCGTCTTACAACTGACATAACACCAAAGAAACAGTCAAAAGCATTACAAGCAGTTATATATATACTACTATATGTTTCTTACTCATCCTTCAGCATTGTTACCTCCACCTCCTTCCACTTACGATCTGATCAGCCATCTTAAAGGGTTTGCCCTTATTACCCGTATTAAAAATCTTAAATCACTGGTGCTGAATAAGAAGGTTGTTGTGACTCCCCAAAGTTTGATGTCACGAGCAGACGCCCTCTCAGTCAAAACTCTTCCATTTATATGAACTGAAAATGAAATACTCTGCACAAAGTTATACTCTCATACTGGTGCAAATCTTTATAAATAAATACATTTGTACAATAAAAACTCAGAAAAAGTAGGTTAAATATAATTTTATATAACGTCACTTAAAAGGGAAAAAAGTTAGCCAAATCGTCAGAAATATAAAAAATTTTAAATATTTAGTTGTTTTAAACTTCATACATCTTAGCAGGGAATTAAATGAAAAGATTTTATCAAATAATACGAAACTCAAGATAATTTAATAATACGTGTAAGTACACAAATTAAAAAAAATATTACCATGAATTACTAAGAGCATGGTGTAATAGGGATGCTAATATTGGTAGATAACCCATTACCTAACATAGCCAAATTAATCAGAGTATTCAAGACAAGAAAACCTGCTAGTATTCATTTGAATTTTCCTTCTTTTCTTTGCATTTCTCTTGATAGACAAATTTTGCCAACACATCTTATCTGTTTTAGCACTTATTCTCATTTTCTTTTTCTATTTTGCCATTTACTTCAATTTGTTTTTATTTCTTCTTTCCTTCAATTTCTTCTTTTTCTTTTCTTTTTCCTTCAATTTTTTAAGTGTTTAAGTAACTGAGTGTACGTGCACTGTCCTCAGAGAAAGAATGGGCTGACATAGAAAAAAGACACACCTGTGTCCCACAAATCGTTGAGGATTTCAAGTTAAGAATTGACCACAGTCATTGATAACTGTCCACCACAAATATGGTCTTTTTATCCAGACTTAATGGCACAAAAGCTGTCCTCCCTCCACATGAAATTTTTAAGAGCAGCTAGTACTAGGAACTAGTCACCCACGACTGCCAAAGCAACATTAAAATTGATTCTTTCTTTCCACATGTGCCACTAACCTGAGGCACTGTCAGAACCCACTGAAGCATACTTACTTATCTTTTTCCTCTTATATTTCCTTTTTGTCCTAATTATTAATTATCATTCTGCTTGGGCAGAGTGCATTTTACCATTAAAGGTAGTATATTTGGTTTAGTACTCAAACAATCTTGAACTCCCAGGAACACACTGGATGATTGTACCACCCAAAACAAAAAAATTTTTCGGTTGGTGACTCAGCTACACTTGTACCTCTGAAATACAGTTCCTATGGAGAGTGAGACCTTTGGTGACACACTCAACCAAAGATGTTGGTGATTATTAAAAAGGTGCATACAACAATGAACTGTCACCCAAATTTGAGGCCGACACTTCCCATTTTGTAATCAATTCCAGGTAGATGCCTTATCCTCCCAGAACCATGTTGCTGGAACATCCCCAGCCATCCTGAACATGGACAAAGAACTGGGTTTTTTAATCAGTGGAACTGCAGATTGGGTTTTGAACAGCTGGATGACTATGTGGGCAAGCAAGAGAGGGAACAAAGAGCAGAACAGAGGAAAGAATGAGAAGAACAAAGACATCATGAATTAGCTTCACCTTTTTTTACATTTTTTATTTCTCAAAGAAAAGGAGCTTTTGCTGGAGAATTTGAAGAAAGGAAAGTGCTTCATCTATTTTATGGCTAATCAGCAAGCCTCCAACCCCACACCTGCTGCACCAAATGCTCCAATATCAAGTTAATTCACTAGTCCCAAATTACTGATAATTTAGCCAGAAGCATGGTTGGAAGAAATAGAGACTTTTCAAAAACTACAACACCACCAAGACCAAGAGAGCCTTGTGCATCATCAATTCACATGGAAGGTAAAGCTACAGCAGCCCTCCACTCACTAGAGAAGAGTCAAAGAGGCAATAGGCAGAAGTTTTATGTAACATTCATAAAAAAAGCCCATGTAAATAACCCTTTCGAACTGGAGAAATGAGTTCCAAGGTCTTGCAAAGGTTCAAGTCATCTGGTGTGGTCCTGGACCAAATGGGCCTGAGAAGACCCAGTCCGATCACGCTGGTTGTGACTCCAAATTGAGGGGGAGCTCAACATTTTATCTATTCAATTGGACCATGCTGGAGGAACTTTTCCAGTGTGTCCCTGGGCCCCTTGCCATGTATCTCAGTGATAAGCAGCCCATAACACTTACGGAAGCCTGCCGCATGGCTGAGTCATGGGAAACCTACAACCAGTCCCACAGCATATCTCAAAGGCACATAGTGCCACTCTGGTACCTCTCAGGCTTGACTCGCCTGAAGAACGCACTACCTAGCAAGCCTACATACACCAAAGCCAAGTGCAGCTAAAGGCTGGGCACTAGCAAGCAGCCTTCTAAGAGCCTCAAGCCCTCCTCTCCATCTACCTCCCAACAATCCTTAAAACCCCTGCCATGGCAGTAAGTCCGGTGTCTCACAAGGGCCCCTGTAAAGACTGTGGCCACCTCAGCTATTGGAATGCCCGATTCCCTATATGCCCAAAGTACCACGTGAAAACTGTGGACCTTATTTCCTGAGCCCAACCTCCACTGGAGTGGGGCAACTATTTACCTCAATTTTTTGTGTCTGGTGGCAACGGGTCCCATCCTCAATGAAGGAGATTCTTCCCTGAATTACTTCTGGATAAATTTTGCAGACGCCATTTTGTTATTGCCCATCATCAGGTACCAATTTCTAATAATAATATAAGGGAAGATAATAAAAGCTGGAATACAGGTTGTTTGTTTATAAATACTGAACATTCACACAAATTATCTAAGGTGAACACACCCTGGGGCCCAATTTTATTGACTGGGGTGGTCAGCTCCAAAATAGGAGGGCTGTGTTTTGTTGGAGAGATTTGATGTGGCATCTTTATCAAGAAGTGCCATTGGGCTGCAAGACAGCCTCCACTGCTGACAAACCACCCTCTCAGCCTCCATGCGCTGAGAAGGAGCCTGCCACACCAGACACAGAGCTGGGGAGCATCCCTTGGTTGAAGGAGGAACCCCTACAAGAGAAAGACTCCACGCCCCTGCTGGGGTGAGCACCCTGATGGTCACCGGGGCAGCTGCCAAAGTGCCCGAATTAGAGGTCACAACTAACAGCGGCTAAGTGTGAAGATGACTACCTCCTACCCCTATGGAAAGAGGCATTCACACAGGCAGAGCACCCTAGGGACCTGACAAAGGAAGGCTACCTCCCTGAAGATGGCGTCCTCTTCCGAGTTTCCAAGGGAACGGAAGAACCCGCGGATGTCGCCCACTGAGTGGTAGTAGTGTCCAGGAAAATGCAGGCCCAAGTGCTTCAACTGGCACGTGGTTGGTTGGGAGGCCATTTATAGTCAACCACATAATTATCATTTTGTTGGAGGAATACTTTTATTGCAGATAGCGTAAAGTCTTGAAGAACTAAGTCACATCCTGCCCTCCTGCCAAATTGTAGGAAAACCCAACGAACTGACCCCCTAAGGCCCCATTTCAGAATATACCCTCCATCAGTGTCCCATTCCAAGATGTTGTTATAGACTTCTACACCCTGGAGGGGCAAAAGAAAACAAAAACCAGGCACGCCCACGTCCTGTCCATTACTGGCAGATTCACCAGGTATCCAGAGGCGATCCCAGTACGCAGTACCAGCTCGAAGAATGCTTTCAGGGCTTTGATCCGGTTTTTCTGCCAGTTCTGGTCCCCGGTCACCGTCCCAAAGCAATGAAGGTCAGCACTTCATTTCAAGTTTTTCTTTATAATATACTCAGCGCCAATGGCAACCATTTCACACACCTCCACTCGACACCATATCACCCCATAAAGGGTATAATGTTTGTTAAACCATCAGGTGCTTGGTTCCACTCTCCCCAACTTAGCAGAAGAAAACATCCACAAGCTGGGAAGATAATCTCTTTACTTTAGTTTGCCATCTGCCAGGCACTGTCAGAAACCCTAGGGTACAGCCTGTTTGAGCTCTTGTTTGCTCACTCTACCAGGGGTCCCCTGGACATCTTGTACAAGGCCTGGGTAGAGCCAGAAAAGGCAGCATGGGCAGAGAATCTTCCCTGCATACAGAGAAACATCAGGGCTGCCCGGTCCATAGCTCAAGCCCACAAGGCCGCCTCCCAAGAGAGGGTAAAGATCCGAGTGGACAAGGAGGCGAGGCCTCACAGTTTTGAGATAGGAGACCAGGTGCTAGTGCTGCGGCTGGGCACCATCCATTCCCTTGAGATCCAGTTCATGGGCCCTCACAAGGTACTAGCCAAAAGAGGCCAGCTGAACTACCTGGTGGACTGTGGAAAGAGGAGGGTCAAGTGGCTCCACATAACCTATTAATTTCTTCTTGAGGAGCTTTTCTGTGCCGACTTCTATTTCTATACTTGTTTCAAGAGCTCCTCACATTGGGAATAACCGTAGGGCTGGTTGAGAGGGCCAACCCTCCTGAGACAAACTCAGAAGTTCTGGCAAACCTTACAATCATCACCCCTGGGCTAGACGAAAACCGGTGCCAAGATGTTCAGACTCTTCTCCTGAGATGTCCCTAGGTTGCCCAGGATGAGCTGGGTTGCACATCCATGGCCAAGCACACCATCCACCTGAAAGAATCCACCAGGCCCACTGTTCAAGCCTGCTACAAGGTAAACCCACAGCGGGCCGAGCAGATAAAAGCTCAGGTTCAACTCCAACTGGACCTGGGATTGACAGAGAAGAGCTGGAGTTGCTGGTCCTCGCCAGTGGTGCTGGTCCAGAAGGAGGGGGTGGGGACAGGCTATGCATTGATTTCAGAAGACTGAATGTGGTGACCAAGCCCAAACCTTACCCCCTGCCACACATAGAGGTATGTCTAGACAGCATCAGCCAAGCCCCTTTCCTCAGTAAGATCGACTTGGAGTAGGGCTATTGGCAGGTGCCACTTAGTCAGGAGTCAAGACCCCTCACCGCCTTCACGACACTTGCAGGGTCATGCTGTTCAGCCTCAAGAATGCGCCAAGTTGCTTCCAGCAGCTCATGAATGTCGTTCTGGCCGGCATTCCAAATTGTGTAGTGTACCTTGATGACATCATCATCTTTGCTCGTACATGGGAAGGACACCAGCAAGTACTGGAACAAGTCTTAGAAGCACTACAAAGGGCAAACCTCGCATGGTGGAAATCACCTACTTAGGCCACACCGAAGGGAACGGCAAACTCAGACCAAAGGATGCAAACATCCAGGCCATTAGGGAAATGCCGTATATGACCACAAAAAGGGATGCCCAGCAGTTCTTGGGAATGGTCCAATAATTTAGGTGGCTTATCCCAAACCTCTTGGAGGTAGTGGCTACCACCACCCACCTGTTCAAGGGTAACCAGGAATTCCATTGCACTCCAAAGTGCAAGAAACCACCTCAAGGAAGTGCTCATCAGCAAGCCAGTGCTCAGGACTATAATCAACCCTTCTACCTCGCTGTTGATGCCAGTGACATCGGAGTAGGGGAAGTCCTGTTCCAAGAAAAGGATCAGATGTGCCATCCCGTCGCCTACTGCTCCAAGAAGCTAAACTCGGCACAGACGAGGTGTAGCACAATCAAAAAGGAGTTACTAGGGGTGGTTTTGGCAATTAAAGACTCTGAGGCCTATCATGCGGACCCCCAATTCCCGCTGACCATCCTAAAAATCACAATCCATTGACTTACCAAACAAACTTCAGAAACCAGAATAAGCAACTGATGAGATGGTGCTTGGAGCTCCAGGATTATAACTAGACTATCCAGCACAAAAAAGGCAAGGATAATAAAATCACCGACATGCTCCTCAAGCACTAAGCGTACCCACCACCTGTAAGTAATGGTAGTAACCATGTGATTTAAGTCTTGTAATGAGTAGCATAACCAGGTATAACTTGTTGAGCCAGTAATCGTATCTATTGTGAATAAAGCCACTGAGCTCATGACAAGCATGGCATACTACCTCAGTTGAGGAAAGCATTTTCCATATGAAAAACTCTATTTAAAGAACTCAAGTTACATCTTTGTTTACTGTGATGGTAAATTCTAGTGTACGAAATTGTATACTTGTAAGAATATTGTAACTTAGCTAGTTCACTGTCATTTACATTGGTGCTACAGCAGTGTTCTAATAGGTTATGTCATAAAAGATACAATTGAATGTACCATTTGTCTAGGACTGAATATCATGATCATCAGAGGTAGCACGTAAATATCCGTAGACACCTTTGAGTAGTGTTACGATTCTGTAGAAAGTAAGTGATTATAGCTCGTATCCCATTCTAGAGTCAGGTAGATCCTTAGCTAGTTGCATTGCAAGGGCAAAATCTGTTCAAGGAAAAGAGTAAAGTAATCGAGGCGAACAGCTTGCTTAGTACAGGCCTTCATGCCCGAAAGGAAGTGAATGCCTTCTTAAGAGGGGAACTATTATAAATATTACCTGTTCGACCTCTCTACCTTGCTTTATCGAATACAAGAAATATATCTTTGTTCAAGTAAGAGGGCAGACTATGTAGGCTGTTTTTGATTTAGCAGTGTTTCAAATTCCATTCGCCAACGGCCAATGGCGACTTTAGCATAGAGGGGCACAGATGGATACAGTTTTGCTAGGCTAGACCTTAGCTATTCTATTCTTAAAACCCAATTTCCTATACTCAGTGTACTGGCAAGACTATTGTCATTTCAGGTCAAGCCCTGGGTGACAGAGTTTTGAAGCAACCAACAAGCTGATGCCCCAGCTCCGGACTCTCCACATGAGCAGTCACAGCGCCAGGACATGACCAGGGCTGCCGTCCAAGCATCCTTTGTCTTTTCCCTCTTTTGTTCAAACCGAGGAGAAATTTGCTATTTTAACGGACCAAGGAAACTCATGCAACGGATCACTGCATTAACTAACCCAGCGGTAAGTCTGAATTGACAATTGCTCCCAGTTCTCTTTCCCTTCGACTGAAACTCATTTTCCATTGTTCAAATTTTCCTCTCTTAAACAGTCACTCGCTAAGAAATCCTAGTAAAACACATCCCATTAATGAAGTTATTTATTAAGTACAATTACTGTTGTCTAGTGAAGTCACATAACTTATCCTCCATGGTGTTAGCATGTTATTTTTAAACTAAAATCATTCCCTTGTGATTCGTAATGACAAGTGAGAGTTTCTGTAATGCAAGATTGTTATATGGATACTTCCTTCTCCAGAATTACGTACGCCTTGTGCCTGGGCAACATCCTCTTTCTGGGGGAAGAACCTGCATCATTAATATCAAGAAGCCTTAATTCAATGTTGCAGTAAATTCCTGATACAGCGTCTGAGAAACCTAAATCTGTTGCATTCATTCTATGTAGCACTGAAGTGTGTCCTAAGACAGACTATATGCTGAGCTGCTGTAGCTCCTTTAAATAACCAATTCATTTTATTTTATTTACTTTTTTGCTGAAACTAGTGTTCCAGTGAGTCTGCTGAATTCACTCTTGTGGTTATGAATAAACCTCTACTCTTTGTTAACGAGTGTTAACTGGCGACCTGGTCCATTCAATATCTGTCCTTTAGAGTCAGTGGCAGCCTTAACTGACAGAATTACATGGGTTTTGGGGAAAGCTATAAATCAGTAAATAATAATTAAACTCATTAGCTGAAGGACCCACATAACAATATAATATAATATAATATATATATATATATATATATATATATATATATATATATATATATATATATATATATATATATATATATATGTGTGTATACTCTTCTCTAAAAAGGATGATTCGGGAAAAACATAACAGCTACAGCTAAATTTGTATCTCAACAACTGGATCACGAGTAAACTCTCCTCCTACACTATACGTATAACAATTTTATCTTCATTTCATGCTTCCTAGATATCGAGGGTCTTCTGCTCTACGGCCTCTTCCATGTCATCAGCCATAAGTTTTTTGTCTCTCGCTCTCCTTTACGCCAAGGCTTCACATAATAAACCTTTACTACTTACCTACTATCCACGATTCACTCCATGTGACCAAACCAACTAGAGGCATTCTGTTGCTTCAGTTTCTTACTGCTATCTGTGATCGATACAGTATTATCTGCAAAGAATCAACCATTCCGCAATATATTTATAACACACTTCTTGTCCTACAACTTTGTACCTCCATCTACTATTCTTTCTCTGATTTCCCGCACCATGGATATGTAACACGCGCTTTTCTCACGACAAACTTTTCACAAACCATTCACTATCACGTGTTTTGCTTCCATCACAAAATCTTTTAATGCCCCTCAACAATTTGTCTTCTATACACAGAGGGCAACTTCATATTGCTTCTAGTAATTCTATCACAAGTTTTATCCAGGTCCAAGTATCCCACATACTCCTTTCCTTTTACTTTCAAACTTCTAACTATACTCTTTTATAACAAATATTTGATTCAAAACCATTTTCTTTGTCTGAACCCTAATTCCTCTTTCCCCTCACTCCTTCTGCCACTTGTCCCACCTCTCAACCATTACTCTAACATAGGTTATATGACTTTTATGGTACACTAAACGTAATGCCCATAAAATTATAAGTGTTTTTATCATGTCTATCTTGATACAACTAAATTATTTCTCTCACCACTTCTCAGAACCCTTCCCTTAATCAGGCAAACTTACAAATCTTGGTTCCTCACTCAATCACACTTTACTCACTAAACTGCAGCTTCTTATATGTAAACCTATCAATTTCTTCCTTCCTCAAAGATAATTTCCCCACCAGCCTTAAAATACTCTTATCTCTTCCATTCTTGTATCACTTAGTTTTTCCTCACTCAAACAATCGTCAAAATGCTTATTTTGTCAACCAAGAAGTGCATTCACTTTAGACAGCACTTCTCCAATTGTAGCTTGTATTTTAAGATTCAATTCCTCGTTAGCCAATCTCTCAGTATTTGCTTCTTCCTAAAGTTCTTGCTAAATACACACGCCGGTATTTTATTAACTTTCTTCTATTACCATATCCATCCTCCCAATACTTGTACATGACCTTCTAATCTGGCATGCTACTGTACCGCATATAATTTCTTTTTTTCTCTCTCTCTCCAGTAAACTCCTTATTTCATCAGTTCATCAATTATTATTTTTTATACATTCTCTTTTCCCGTTGTTAGTATCGACCCCTCCTCGATGTTTACACATCCATATATAGTTATTTCACTTCAACCCTAAAACATTTTAGTCTCTTTCCCTATCCTCATACTGTTATTCCTAAGGATCTACTGTCGAATTTGCGTATTCTAGAGCATTTTCCATTTATTTTGTCCTGACATTTTCCTCTTACTTTCTTCTTATCAAATTCACTTGTCTTATATTCCATTCCAAGACACATCGACCCCTTCCTCTCCATTTATGTTTTCTAACCGTCTTAGCTTCTACTTCAACCAAATAATGAATACGATATACCACCATCCTCTCTTCTCAACATTACACCTACAAACTTGCTCTTCCATCTATTCTGTACTAACATGCATTCTAACAACTGTTTCCCTCATCATTATCTTTCTATTCTTTGAAAACCTTGCATTTCCGCTCCCCAGGCCGCTTTCTAAACACTTTCCCACAAAACTTTCTCTATCCCCGTCTACTTCATGAATTTCAAATATACCAAAACTGCCCTTCTTTCTACCATCTACACTTGCACTTAAATTCCCAAGTACAACCACCCTTTCAAATTTTAAAATGATAACTAGATACAGTTTCACTCTCCAAAACCACCACTGTTTCACTCTCACTCTTCATTCCTGAATCATATGCATTCTCAACATTTTCTGTCACATTTAATTCTTATCCACACAATTCTTGAATTTCCATAATAATACACACCCCCATCACCTGAGTCTTCCTAACTCGACAACTTTCTGCTAACCTAACCATACATCTCTTTGTTTTCCCATTCAAGCACACACTGGCCTTTTACCTTCGTCACTCCAAGTGGCAAAACATCCTAACACAACACTGCCCTTTTACCTTTATCACACTAAGTGGTAAAACATCCAAGTTTCATTCATTAATCAAAACAATCATCATACATTTCTTCTCTTCTGCATCACATCAAAGCTCATTCAGAACTGCAAAAAGTTTCATTATATTTTCTATCTTCTTTCTGGGGAATTATCACACAGGTATGGGGCTGAAAACATACCTGAGCCATTTGGCACTTTCACACCAAACTGAGAAGCAAGAATATTATTTTTCATTATGGAATTCTCCTGTCCTGGGATCCTAAAAGGATTGAAAGTGTGTTTGCCTTATGCCTCAGAAGAGGTTCATTTAGCTCTCCGTTGGGAGAGTCGGTAGAGCTGTGGACTAGCACTCGCTAGGCCCGAGTTCGAGTCTCCGGCCGGCTGATGAAGAATTAGAGATTCATTTCTCGCTATAATGTGGTTCGGATTCCACAAAAAGCTGTAGGTCCCATTGCTAAGTAACCAATTGGTTCTTAGCCACGTAAAATAAGTATTATCCTTCGGCCCAGCCCTAAAAGAGCTGTTAATCAGCTCAGTGGTCTGGTAAAACTAAGGTATGCTTAACTTAATTTATCTGCAATTCAGGAGGCAGTTCCTCTCATCAGGAGATATACAGCACTTTAATAGGAGGTTCTCTGCATTGAAATACATAGTCTGTGTCCCAAAAAATGGCCTCGCCTTGAGAAGTAACATCATGTTTGTAATCTTACTACCAGAAAGTAGCAATACTCGGGAAGCAGAATGGCCTGACATGGGCAGTTATCATTAAGTGTGAGAGAGAGAGAGAGAGAGAGAGAGAGAGAGAGAGAGAGAGAGAGAGAGAGAGAGAGAGAGAGAGAGAGCTCATTTCCTCTGCAAGGAGTTCACAGTCATCCAAGGCATCATCTACCTTAAGACAGTGCATTAGCATCCCAGCCACTGGCAGTTCCTAAAGGTACGTCCAGACAATAGTAAAACATGTCATAAACACACTCGACAATATCGCATATATATAACAAACAGGTTGAAAACAAGTCAGTTACATCAAGCACAGAACAAATCTTTGGCAAATGCTGAATTACTATATGACGCCCAGGGTAGAAATACAAATAAGTCGATGACTTGTACTCAACCTGTTTGTGATGTATGTGTGATAAGCTGCTGACATGTTTATTTCATATTTTACTCCAGTCTGGATGCACCCTTCGGCAGCATTGTCCACGTAGTGCCGCTTACTACCCCCACGGAAGTAGTAGTCAGTTTTAATTAACTGACCTAATAACTTGACACCACAAACACACACACATACACACGTAGCAGTGGCTATTGTCTTGTGCTTTTCCGGAGTCATCCTCAGTTAAGGGAAACGGTTCCAAGTTTGAATACATACACACACACACACACACACACACACATATATATATATATATATATATATATATATATATATATATATATATATATATATATATTCTTATTAGTCGCTTTTAATCTAACTTCAGTCAGAGTATGCAAGTACTAAACATTGAAGCAGTTGAGTCTGAGCTCATAATGCTAAGTTGTAAAGAGAAATAAATCGCAATGAAACAGAGCAAATTGCTTGCAAATCCATGCATAACGTACGTGCCAGACTAACTCATCAAACCAAGGAGGCCACGAACCATGTCATCAAGCCCATTATCTGCTTCCCTTGGTTGTCATCATTACGACAAAGAGAAAGCCAAAAATCGTTGCCTAAAGAAGAGGGGGTTTGCTGGAAAACGGGTCGGGTTTGTATAAAAAGAAAAATGCTGAATTTTTCTCTCTTTCCTTTATCATAAAGAAAACGTACAAAAGGAATCAGCAGCTAAGCACGCACACACACACACACACATATATATATATATATATATATATATATATATATATATATATATATATATATATATATATATAATATATATATACATAATATATGCAATGTAATGTGTGTGCACTCACCAATTATAATTATATTTGAGTGTCAAAATTACCATTATATATATAGTGTAAATATATTATATATATATATATATATATATATATATATATATATATATATATATACACACATATATATGTATGTAAATAACATACCCGATTGTTCTGTGCAATAGTAATTACTAAAAGGACCTCATTCAAACTGGATGGTATCTTATGGAGTATTTATTCAGAAAAAGTTACAAGGTTTCTTGGACAAACTTGATAATGTGGACTGTTTGTCCAAGAAAGCTTGTCCCTGAATAAATACTCTATATATATATATATATATATATATATATATATATATATATATATATATATATATATATATATATATATATATATATATATATATAATCCTCTAAGAAGGTGGTGGCCCCATGAGGTGTTAGAGTTACGGTTTTCTGAGTCTTTTAGGACAACGATCGTGGCCCTAAATCGTTGCTCTGTGGTGTCTACAACCCATCAGGCACAAATTCACTACTTTGATAACAGAGGCACCATTGCATCTTTAAAGAAAAATGCTTAAATATTAACGTTTATCCCCTTCCAGTGGTTCGTTCGTTTTAGATGAAAACACACTTGTGCTGACACGAGCTCTTGCTTGAGGGCAGGCCGTAATTCCAGTGGTTAACGACCTCGTCTCAACAAAGGACCCATGATCGATCCCAAAGGAGCAAATATCTTTGAACTCGTTTTATGAAAAATACACAAGGTTGTTGTGGAACTAAACAGCGAATTACGTACTTGGTGGTTAGTCGACTGTGGTTATTTTCTGCCGGATATGAAAAAGTATAGGGCTCTCATCTTCTTCCCAGAGTCTCATTGCGAACCGGAAGTACACACCTAATGAAACCCTCTCTGATGAAAGTATACACACGCACATACAGTACATACACACATACATACAGTATATATAATAAATAATTAAATATATATATATATATATATGTATATATATATATATATATATATATATATATATATATATATATATATATATATATATAAATTACTTTCATTACAAACTGTTACTAAAGGTGAAAATTTCCGGCTTACTACAAGAGTAATATATATATATATATATATTATATATATATATATATATATATATATATATATATATATATATATATAGATATATATATATAGATATATATATATATATATATATATATATATATATATATATATATATATATATATATATACTGTATATATATATATACACACACACATACACTGTACATGGGTGCGTGTTTATCCACGCGCTTGTAAACGATGATGAAAGATCGAAGCGCTCGATTTTAGAGGCAGAGAATGCAGTCTTTGTATGAAATTACTGTTAATGACACCTGGCTGTAAAGCAGGAGGGAGTTTTTATTGGTGGGGGGGATTATCAACGCGAGCACTCACGGCCACCCTACCTACAGTTAGGCAAGCATTAAGAATACACAGCTGCTTGTTACTCTTATTCCACCTTAGCCCCATTCCCCTGGCTATGACTTAACAACCCTCCCCATTTTCCTCTCCTCGTTTGCTACCCCTCCCTATCACATCATCGAATTCCCCCTCTCTCCCTCTTTCTCTCTCTCCCCCGCCATCTTCGGCACACTTGGATTGAGGTCAGATCACCGCGGCAGTATTTTTAAAACTTTTTAACTTGTTCTCTAGGTAGGGCGCCTCGGCGGAAGTTCGTTCTACATTTTGACACACTTCTTAAGGTTGGCCGCTTTTTGGGTCCCTTTTTTTCTTTATGTTTTATGAGTCCTGATTTTTTTTTTTTTGTTTCTTGCTCCAGTTCATTGTTTTTTTTATTCTTACTCCGTTCTTATTTATCATTATTTATAGGAACTGTTCTCTTTACTTGCTATATCTAAGTAATAGTATACTAATATTCCAAGGACGCAAGAAATTTTATTGTTTTCCTTTACAGAGGTAATCTCATACATTATAATACATACATACATACATACATATATATATATATATATATATATATATATATATATATACATATATATATATATATATATATATATATATATATATATATATATATATAATATATAATATATAATATAAAATTATGTGCGTATGTGTGTTTGTCCTTACAATGGATGCATGTGCATAACCACACTGATAACCGTACCGTGAAGAGATTTCTGAGTAAGGACCAAAATCCGTGCACACTCCTTATCTTGAGGAAAGGAGTAATTAGCCACAGAAGAAGCTGACAGGAAGAAGCTAGGGAGAGAGAGAGAGAGAGAGAGAGAGAGAGAGAGAGAGAGAGAGAGAGAGAGAGTGACCCTCTCCCTCCCCACCCCCAGACGGACAAGGGAAGACGGACGGAATCGAATTCGGGGCTGTTGCGCATTTTTAATCCTGTTTACGGGCCAGCGATCAACATGTCACGCATGCGCAGTCTTCCTCACATCCGCTTCTCCTGCATCCCTACTTGCGTTGTTAACACTGCAAAGATTTTTGTATCTTTTGCTGAGATGTTCATACACATGCCTCCAGTCTCTGTCGGTAACGAACGCTGTTGAACAAACAAATGAAAAAATATAATGAGTAAATATTGTACAAAAGTGATTCTAAGAATTCTTGGAAATTTATGCCAAGAACAAGTTTCAGTCACACAAAGTACACTAATCAATTAATATTCTCAATTAAAATCCACTGACATTCTTTGTAATTATGCATAACTAACTTTACTCCAGGTACTGTTAGGCCACATGAAGGCTGTTTCTCAGACTTGGTTTCTTGTTTTTCTTAGAACAAATAATAAAATTATAATAAAAAATACTTAATACGCACTCATCTATAAGTATAAAGTTGAAGCCTTTGGGAATAAAAATTGGGATCTACATAAAGTAATTGCAATGTGTCAAAAACTGTAAAATTAAGATGTGTTATGATTTTGCTAACAAAGGATTCACAAAAAACCATAGCATAATTTGGGTCACAATCTTGACCAGCTGCACACTTTAAAAAAGATCTGTTATCTTTCTAGCTGACTAAAATATCACAACCCGCCCCCCCAACAACCCGGCGCAGAGATAGTAGTCATGCCGAAATCTAGAATTCTACTATAATGCATACCTACTCATAAAGCTGTGAAAATCAGTCTAAACAGGGTTGAAAAGAAACTAACAAGCAAAGCAGCCACCGTTAAAACATAATCTCCAGGTAGAAAGAAGTATCAGTTTGAAATAGCAATCTTTCTCGACAAAATTCATTCAAAAGGCACTTTTTGGCTTCGTAAAGGCTCTACGGATCGGTACTCATCTATTCTCCTCAGCAAAGGAATCACATTACTCTTCGGTCTTCGTTTAGGATATGGCAATTTGACGTCAAATTACCTCTTCACGCTAAGCTAACACACCTTGAATATTCGCTCTATATTACTAACGTAGCAAGCCGGTCTTAATCGCAATCATATTTGTTGGCCACAAAATTACAGTAAAGCTTTCCTAGCCTACATAAGGAACTAAACTTACCATCGCTCACATCCAATTATCTACCTTTTCACCAATTCTACTCCTCTTATTAATAACAAGACGAGCTGATGTTTCCAGCAAACTAGCCTCAAGACATGATATAACTTGGTTTTGTTTTTGTGACAAAGATTATGGAATGACAGGCACATTGCTGCATCTTCTCTCTTAGCTGTCCGTACCAGACTACCAATACAGTACTACTACTGTAATACAAAGAGTAAGAAAAAAATTGGATGGAGGTGATCATTTCACTTCGTAACTGACAAAACAGAAAACAACACTGTGAAGTACCATCCTGTGCAAAGCTAACAGAATTGAACTAATATGACCACGACACTCTCTCTCTCCAGAATCATTTTAAGGTCCAAATTAACCACTCATTAAAGATGCAAGTATCTCTTGAGTCATGATTAGCCAGACTACAGCATTCCAAGCTATCACACTCACACACACACACAAACACACACACACACACACACACACACACACACACACATATATATATATATATATATATAAATTTTTATCACACCGTGATTTATATACCATCATGGAGTTACAAATGTCGTTTAATATCCAATTCACGCTACCTGAAGTAGCGTGAATTGTATATTAAACATTTGTAGTTTCATGATTATATATATATATATATATATATATATATATATATATATATATATATATATATATATATATATATATATATATGTATATCTTTAATACACAAATATATATTACTTCGACAAATTTTACGAAAAAAGATTATTAATAATTATGAACTAATGTAAACAAGTCATTAATATACACAAATATATATGTTCCTTTGCCAAAGTCTACGACAACGACTACTGATAATTATAACCTAATGTAAACAAGTCATTAATCGCATAGTTAAACTGATGTTATTTTGAAACGATATCAGAAGATGATATCTTCTGCCCTAAAATTTAGACAATACCAAAACTTCCACTTACCAATATAACTAAGGAGAGAGAGAGAGAGAGAGAGAGAGAGAGAGAGAGAGAGAGAGAGAGAGAGAGAGAAGTAATTTATTATTATATACATAATTTCAGTATTTGAATTAAAAACGTAGAAAATTAACAAATTTATTACACACACACACACACACACACATTATATATATTATAATTTATAATATTATTATATATATATATATATATATATACATAAACCATATTATTGGGTAAGTACTAACCCAAGAATAGAAACCCTGACCGGGGAATATGAACTTACCAAATATAACACCCTTTCTGGCTGTAACATATTCCTAAAATTAAGTGAATTCGATATTGCTGAGCATCTGAGGCTTAATGTTTTAGAGCATTAATTATGTCACGCGTGAATTAATGACAAGACTATACACATACACACACACACACACACACACACATATATATATATATATATATATATATATATATATATATATATATATATATATATATATATATATAAATGGTATTTTTTTATTTTGAATGTGTAAACAAAAAACATTAACAGTTGTTAGCACCCAAAAAGGACTGTATGATTAACTACACAGATAAAAACGAATAAAATATTAAGAGCAAGGAATAATCAAGGGGTAACAAGGGGAAACCAAACAACTATAAAAACGCATATTATGGAATAAAAATAATATTCACGAAAATAAAAATCATAAAATACACTACAAACAATAAACATTTCTCCTTCTGCTCTTACAAAGAAAATCTTACAAGTTCTAGCAAATAATGGGCAACAAGTTAAAACTAGAAATAAACTACATAATCAATATACAAAACGTCAAGAAAGGTTATTGTAATAAAATGATAAAAAAAAGTTACAAAAATTCAATTTTAGACGTTTTTTAAAAACTCACTTATGCAAATGGATTACCCTTCATACTGTATAATCCTTTTTCAAAGTTTATGAACAACAATCCCAAAAGAGTCACAAATTATTAACAACCAGTTAAATAGGATACTAAGAATACGCAATCTATCTCAATATTATTTAAAGTAACATCACATTACAAAAATGTATATGTATATATATATATATATATATATATATATATATATATATATATAATATTTAAGACAAAAGTATTTTTTTATTTTGAATGTCTGCAATAAACAAAAACATTAAAATACAATTATACCGACAGTTGTTTAAACAACAAAAAGGAAAAGTTTTTAATGAAAACATACAGTAAAATAAAATGAATTAAATATATTAAAAATTCATCAAAGTTTTGTGAAGGAAATTTAACTATAAAAAAAGAGGAAGAATGGCCACGAATAAAATATTAAGAGCAAGGAATAATCAAGGGTAGTTAAAAGGGAAACCAAACAACTATAAAACGCATATTATGGAATAAAAATAATATTCAATAGAAAATAAAAATCATAAAAAATACAAATAATGCTACAAACAACTAAAGATTTCTCCTTCTGCTCAAATTAATTTTAAAAAACCTATTTCTCTTTCGATGATACTTTTTATTTTTTTAACGTAATTTGTTTCTTGGGAACCATACAAGTTCTAACATTAAAGCAAATAATGGGCAACAAGTTAAAACTAGAAATAAAAATTGGACCTATTCACTTATCCTTGGCAATGTCAAATCAATAATTACAAAACAAATTTAAAATTGAGACTGAACAACAAAATTGTAAGAGTTATTGTAATAAAAATAACTATTTTAGCTCTTGTTTTTATAAAAAAACATTGGTACAGTACTACAAAAATTCAATTTTAGACGTTTTTAAAAAACTCATGTCTCCTTGCAAATGGATTCTTTACCCACTCGGACAAATTACGTTCAAAAATAAAAGTATCTCATTAAATTTGATTCCTATGAACTACTGTATAATCCTTTTTCACAGTTTATGAACATTAATCCCAAAAGAAGATGTCTTCACAAATTATTAACAACCAGTTAAATAACCAGTTAAAACACTAAAGATACTAAGAATTGACATTTCTTCAATTGTACTGTAAGGTAGCAAATTTCAATATTATTTATTTATTTTATTTATGTTTTAAAGTAATATAAATTGACTTTAAAAATTTTATTTACTGTCACATTTTAACTGCTTTTACAAAAATAAAGAACTTTAAAGACTTCTTGTCTTATGGACTCTGATTGTAATTTATGCTTGACTGTTGGCTTATATATATATATATATATGTATATATATATATATATATATATATATATATATATATATATATATATATATATATATATATATATATATATATATATATATATATATATATATATATATATATAGTCAAGAATAAACATCCCTCCCTTCCTGTATATTTGATTTCGTCATTTAATTCTGAATTAATCTGTTATTCCTTTGCCTCTCGAGTCGGCGTCGCAAAAAAACCGCGCTTATTTGAACCAGTCAACAGCCATTAGTAGGCCTCCGTACCTCCTTAACCCCCCCAACATCGCGCGATCCAGAAAACAATACCAGAACCCCTTTCCCCCCCCATCACACGATGGGGAGACATGTAGGGATTGGGAAGGGAAAAAAGGGCATTTTGAGCTAGGGAACAGGTAGTCTTTTAATCTGTAGGCATATAATGATAAGTGTGCTTTTCCCATGCCCTCCTTGCTGGCCTTTTGACATGCTTGCAGGTACGGTTGGCCCCGCCAGATACCCAAATACGCCCTGCTTTTGAAAAGCAGGACAGAGACGCGCTTCTGACTTCATCTCCAGCGGACGCGCTGCGTTTTTCTCCAGCTCCGCTGGTTAGACTGACTTCAAGAGGACCTGGAAATGGTTGTAGGCGCCAATAACAGTCATAAAAGGTTCGTACGTTGCAAGTAGTCAATAGCCAGCCCTTTCCCTTTTTACTTAAACTCCTTAATTTCCATTTCTTTAAACGTTAACCTCCCCCTCCACAATGCAATCCTCCCTTGTTCGCCTACCTGTATCCCCATGCCTTGCCATCTGCGTACCTTGAACTCGAGTAAAGATCCCGTGATAATCAATTAACCCTCCACCAGTGCAATTTAAGGGCTATTTAGGTTAAGCCATATCGGTGTTCATTTTATCTTTGTGTGAGTGCAATCACGTGTTCATTGTTAAAGCCTATGCTGGACTGATTCTCTGATTGTACATACGTGATTTCAGTATAATCATCTTCTAGGCTACGTTATGTTTTGTATTTAATAACGTGTATTGGGTGATACTTCAGAGGAAGATTTCATTTCTCTTAGTTTGAGCAGGGCTAACTCAGAACGTCTCTTTCAGGAGGGGCATGTGGCACGATCGCAATCCATGCTTCAGTATCTTGTCTGCCACCAAAATCCTGATAATTCCTGGTCGCAGTCAGTAACGATTTCCGTTTTGGCCCAAATATTCATATGAATTATTCTTCCATCCTGGAGCTCCATCATTTGCATTACCTGAGACTATTTCATGTAATCAGGGCAAGACTGAATGTGATTATTATCATTGAACTGATTGTAGTGCAGATTGGCCCCATTTTAATCCACTTGCTTGTTGCCAAATCATTGCATTATTGTTCCCTGTGTCCTATTCTGAATCTGCCCCTTAGTGATTATGTTGTGTCGTGTCTCACTGTTGATTTGCTAAGTTTCTGTAAATAAATCCCTGTAAATTTGTAAAAGAATTCTAAATTTCCATATGGCGACCTTCCCCATTCAAGTATAACTCCAGGAAATTCTGAGGTAAGTTTCAAATAACTATTCCTTTGCTCATATACTGGACTTTCTTGGTTTTGTGGCAGCATCAATTATAGTTTTGATTAAATTCTCACCATGGCGAGGTCCAGTTTATGACAATATATATATATATATATATATATATATATATATATATATATATATATATATATATATATATATATATATATATATATATATATATATATATCATAATAGAGCTATACAGTCTTTAAAATGAAAATATACTAACGCAAAACATAAAGGCCATTAAAAAATCGAAAATCACTAAAAAGAAACCAGCAAGAATAGAGCAGAAAATTATCAATAGGCACAAGTCAATCAAGAGATCGGAGTACAGAGACAGAAAGAGAATCTTTCGCAAAGCAACACAAAGGCAATCAGCCTCCCTCCCTCCGTCTCTACCTCTCCCTCTCCTTCTCAACCCTACTACACACCCATACCCCCATTCCCCCAACACACCAACCCCCTCCCACCCTCTGTTTGGCTCATTCCCGATCACATGAAAAGAAAGGTAACAAACATCCATGAGTCAAGCAGGAGGCATTCTATCTTTTTTTTTTTTTTTTGCTATTACCGACTCTCTCTCTCTCTCTCTCTCTCTCTCTCTCTCTCTATCGTTTGCCACGCAGGAACCTGCTGAACCTGATAACCTACACCTCCTCTCTCTCAACCCCCTCCCCTTCACCGTCTCATCATCCTCTTCCTCCCCCGTCCCCTCCCCTCCACTTGAATCCATGTGCTATTTCTGACATTGAAATGACGTCGAGAAGGAAGGAATCAGGATACCAGAATGTAAATGACGGTGGTAAGCTACCTCTGGGGACGGGAGAGGGATAATGAGGACACATTTCATATTACCTGATGGAGGAAAAACAATTTAGTGAGCGAATGACACATGAAAAATCCTTGTCTGTATGTATGAAAAAAGACAAAAAAAAATACACATATATTGATAAATAAATGAATAAATAGTATGCTACACGAACAAAATTCTGCTTCCATCCCATCGTCAGAAACATAAACAACTGCGTCAGAGATGATGTGACGACGATGATAATGGTGGTAATGATGACAATGAGAGTGAAGACGTCAGGGCAACAGGCGAGACCAAATGGCATTAATATGTACAAGCAGACAGAAAGGAGGGAGAGAGAGCATATGAAACTTAGGGAACATACAATATAATTCTAAAATCCATGGAAAAACAAACTTGAAAGGTTAATAATAATAATAACTAAATTCAAAAAGATTTCTTTAGCATATAGGATGTAGCACAGTTGCTTTCTAGCATACGAGGTCAACTGGGAAAATTACCACAAGATAAAAATTTTGTACGCACGTTTATTAATGGGTGTTTTCAAATATGTAGCGTACAGAACTGATACATACACAGGTAAATAAAACACATATACCTACACAAGCAAACAATCACACATATATACATATATATATTATATATATATATATGTATATATATATATATATATACATATTATATATATATATATATATATATATATATATATATATATATATATATATATATATATATAATATATATAGTATACATTAGTGTGGCTCCCAAACAACAACCACTGCCCCGTCCTTTTAACTACTGAAAATGGAATGATACCTTTGCAGATAACATCCGGAGCATCAGGAACACCGTACACCAAACATGTTCTGTAGGTCAACTACAAAATAGCAATTATACAGTTGAGATTCCATAAATATACCCAATGGTTTCTTAAGATTAAGAGGTGACAGACTATTTATAAGGACAATTATTTGCTATCTAAACTAGGGAATCAAATGCTATGTTACAGAAAATTTTCTGAAGCTGCCTCAGCGAGACAAACCAGTGGGGTGACCTGATTCACGGGAAAATTATTGAATACTGTGATATGTATATTCAAACGGGAGAGTTTTCTACACATTACAATTTTAGGTTCGCAATTGTTTCTTACTTATTTGTTATTTTCTGTTCTTTTTCTTCTTTCCATAGATGAACATTTTATTCATCAGGAGCAGGTTAAAAGTTCATGTGGACTTGTTCCGCCAAGGTTGATTATTTTGACTAACACATAACAATAATAATAGCAATGATAAAGTCAAATGCAAACCTTTATCATGCAAGGCTCGAGCAGGTACAAAACCAGGAAGTAAAAATACATCCCTTTTAGCAAACCGAGAACAGAGTAAACGTAGGTGAACGAACATATGAAATATCTGCCGGTATAAACAAGTTCGCTCGCCTCTGCAAGGTGCGTGGTTTTATCAGAGCCTACTGTACCACCAGCCGACCTAGCTGTGACCGAGTACCAACGTCAGTTAGGGTCAAAATAAGGGATGGGGTTTCGTGGGTACCAAAAGGCTCCACCCTTCTAACACCACCTCGTCTAAAAAGAGACGGGCATAACGTAAGAAAAAAAAAAAGCATATGCACATAATGATTCAAGCAGAAAGCCGACTGCTGCTGAGGCAGAAAAGTACCTATGATGGTGGAGGCATATCTGGTTTAATAAAATAAAAAAAAGAACTATTGGCTGATTTGTTGAAAAATTTACCTCTCATGCCATATAAAATGGTCTTCCGCTCAGTTTATCGCAGTCAGACCTTTAATGCACTAAGCTACAGAGACATACTAAATATAAAAAGTATTCTGGTATCCAATAATTTAATTATGTAAATAATATATAGCTAAATCATGCTTCTTAATTAAGGGCACTAGATGAAGTGACGTGATAACAACTGCACTTCTTTTGAAATTATTTTTGAACATTATTTTATCTTTTAATTCTTGTGATCTATTACAACACATTTTAAAATGAACGGATACTAGAATTTACGAATGTAAACCACCCACGGAAACACATTTCTTTCCCAACTATCTTTAAAATAAGTGGAAGTGCTGTGTTTGTCACACTTTCATATAATAATTTAAAACAGCAAGAGATACAGACACAAAGCCCAGATAAAAATATCAGGGACATGCAGTTTTGGGTGGTTGTCTCCGTGCAAATGAGGCAAAAACTCATTTTACTATTTTATGCAGTTATTACAATCTAAGAATATATCATCACAATTCCGTGGATTCACCGAAAGTAACACTAAGGTAACCACTAAATGACAGTTTAGCCTTGGAGATGGAAAATTGTTATTCGTCTCAGCATTTCTTGTGAAATGCTTATACAGAAACAAACCTGCAGCTCTTTGGTAAAACAGTCTGGGATAATATGGACATATATACAAACATACACAAGCTATTTTAGCTGATATGTATGTGAATATATATATATATATATTTATATATATATATATATATATATATATATATATATATATATATATATATATATATATATATATATATATATATATATATATATATATGTGTGTGTGTGTGTGTGTGTGTGTGTTTGTGCATGTGCACAAATATACAAATATGTATGCTTATAACACCCTTTTTCCGATGACAGACCCATTAAACAGAATATAAGGAAAAACAGAGAGAATGAAGAAGAGTGCGGCTTAACTACACCAAGCGATAGATGAATTTTTATAACATCTCAGTCAAAACAGGCGCAGAAGAGAACTCCAAAGTTTGACAAAAGACGGAAACAATAAACGTCGGAGAGGTGCCTGACAGATGTCTCTCTCCCCTTTAGTTTAAAGTAACAGAAACAGTAACTACTGAGGAGAGAGAGAGAGAAGAGTCACCATGAGGCAAAGAGAAACGGGACTGAGAGAAGATTTTAGTAAAATTTAATGTCAGTGATCAAACAAGAGGGACATATGATAAAGTTCCCCAAATATGAGAACAAAAGTTCCAAAGAGGGACGCGGTTATGGAATCCACGAAGCTTGAAGCTGGGGTGCTATCATTCTCCTCCTTCCCCCTCCCCACCTCAAAAACAAAAAGTCAAAAGCATCTGATTATTAGGGCGGAAAACTGATACATTCAATAAATAATATGTAACTCCTGTTTACTTAGGAGCTCGTTATGATCCACTGCCATTTGCACCAGGCTATATTGAGGTCTGTTTCAAGCTATCTTGTTATTGGCTTTTTACAACGCCGAGGCCTCGATCCAACGATTAACCTTTTATCTTGATTTGGGTCAGGCGTGAGGGTATAAACTCTCACGGCAGGAGTTCGAAAGTAGCTACACACTGCAGGTAGTCGCATCGGACGAGATTTTTGGGAATATCAAGATCCTTTTGTTTCTTTAAGTTCATTTTAACGTTAAAATGGCCAATATCAGCATATCTACCAAAAACAAAATATTGCACTCTTGCGAGAAAGGTGGTTTTAATCGACTTCTTTTAGTAAATGTTGACAAAACTACCTCTTAATAGTCTTGTGTGATTCATGAAGCACTATAAGGAAGAGAACTTCAAAATCTGGACGTGAATTATAACAACAGCATATCAAACAGGCTGAATTTAATAAAATATTTATGTGCATCCAGCTCATATGTTTTATTTAGTATGAAGATATGTATTTACATTGTGTCGTGCGTTATCCATCCCATAGAATGACCATATGGGTTATTTCCAGGAAATGAATACGCACAATAAGTAAAAAATATATCTATTATTATCATTATTATTCTGAACACTTCATCTTTGTATTTATTTATGGTTATGATGAACATCTGCATTTGATGGTGGGTTAAATCAACTTTTCAATTCAATTAATTTAATGGCATTTATTGAAAACAGAACGTTAGAATGACCCATTTTCACACTTTTTGGACAATGCACAACAAATGCGAACATGCCACAGCTTGTTGAAGTTAGCCATTGCCTTGTTTGGACATGCACATTACATAAGTTCTCAGCTCTCTCCAGGGTGCCATACTGGTTACTTTTCTTTTTTGGTATTTCACTTAGTGTTATAAGTGTCTCGAATGTAACATATTGTATATTTTCTCTCATAAAGGATAAAAAAGTGTCTCGGATAAAGAATATGGTTCTATTTTCTATTTTGAAGATTTTTGTTACTTTGTTACAAACGATTTTCATGATAAGGCTAATTTGTCAAATTAAAAAGCTTTCTCTGAATTTCTTAATGAGCAGAAAATTTTGCTGACCAGAGAAGGCAAATTTTTGTTATAGTGACATTCCCTATGCAATTACAAGAAGTTGATGAAAAAATTAACTGCCGGTAGCCGCCTGCCACATATCTGGAACATAATATGAAATATTTTTCAAGAGAAATTTTCAGTTCCTTAAATGAAACGTTACCTTCAAAAATTATGATTTCCTGATTATTTCATGTTTTTATGTCAGAGATCTATCTATAAAGACTTAAATACAGATATATAATAATGTCTATAACGAACGGAAATTTTTTCGAGTTAATGCATAAAACAATTAAAAACAAAACTCTTACAGGTTTCAATGGCAATAATGCAAAAACATTTTTAGTGGAAAAATTCAGTCACCAATCTACTAACGTTGACAGTGAAGTGTTTGCAAATTACCTAAAGAAACTGTGCCAAAAATGCCTGAGTGTTAATCGAAGTAAGAGAGACTGAAAAAAAATAGTGACTTGCTATCCATGCCTTTGATATCCATTAAAGATGACCACAAGGAATCAAGGGTTTCAACATCAAGAGGTCTACCTACAGTTGTTTCTTTCGATGCAGCTCCTGATAAATCTAAAAGAAGGAAGACAGCACAGTTAATGACAATATCACCAGATAAACTGTATTTTTCAACTTCCAGTGTATTAAAAAGAGGACACGGTGATACATCAAAAAAGTTGAAAAATTTAGCAGCAACACCAAAAAACTATTCTCCAGACGAGCACTAGCCCTAACGATGGATTGCTCTCTAACAAAAAAATACATATCAGAGGATAAGAAATGGAGCAATAAAGAGGAAATGTGAATTGCATCCACCCATTCCCTAGTTAGAGGCCAAAAAAGTTATGCTGTCCTTGCCCAGAAAATTGGAAAATTACAGACTTCTCTACTGAGCTGAACTTGCAAGATGTTTTAGATCACATAACTACAGAATTCTGAGATCTGTATACAATGAGCCAAGCAATATTCCTGCATTTAGAAAGGGTATTTTGATATCAAAGACAGGATCTGATGGTTCACCAGGTCAACAAAATTACAATCAAAAGACTTCATCAAATGAAAGAGATTTTTCTCGTGAAGTTGGCATTTTTATGACGTGTATTGTTCCTTTGAAATTAGAGACAATTTGCCCTGAAAGAAATTCCAAAATTATAATGAGAAAATCCTGCTCCATCTTCCACTTTTTATTGTAGACCTTCAGATTTTCGTTTCTAAAGGAAACTAACTGATATTTTGAGAACAGAGAATGATTTTACTGATTCCACTAAGAAATGCCTAAAACCTACAGTAGTTGGTAGACAATGTAGTGTATCCCATGAAGTATTTGTTACTATGATTGATGGCAAAGTGTCAACCTCTATCTTTTTTAACTTCATCATTTCAGTTCTGTAGCATTTGTGAAGCAAGTCCCATATGTATGAATGACATCAATCAGGTTATGGAAAGAGATCTCTGAAGATAACCTCAAGTATGGCCTTTCAACCTTACATGCATGTATCAGATGTATGGAATGCCTCTTACACATAGCTTATCGAATAACTGTAAACAAGTGGCAAGTAAGGTCCCAAGAAGGGAAAAAAACCTTGTGCAGAACCAGAAGACAACAATTCAAAGGCAACTGAAAAATGAAGTCGGTCTTGTTGTTGATATGCCTAAGCCAGGAGGCTCTGGAACCTCAAATGATGGTAATACTGCAAGGCGTTTTTTTTTTTCAAAATGCAAAGGAGTTCTCCAGAATTACAGTTAAAAATATAACTCGAATTGAACGACCTCACAAAATCCCTGCTGTCAGATCTTCTGGGATGGAAATTAATCCAAACAAATTTAAGAAACATTCACTAGAAACGGCAGAGCAATACATAGAGCATTATAGTTGGTATTATATGCCTCAGTCACTGCACAAGATTTCAATTCATGGAGTTGATGTTATTCAGCAATTCAACATACCTATTGGATCACTTTCAGAGGAGGCCCAAGAAGCTCGAAATAAAGAATTTAGAAGATACAGTGAGGGCTTCAGCCGTAAATCATCAAGAACAGAGACCAATAAAGATAAAATGAAAAGACCACTGTGTTCTTCAGATCCTTACATACGTAAGTTCCTTGAGGAACAGAACAGAGAGGAAGATAAGAACTCTTCCTGAAGATGCTTGAATGCTATTAAAACTTGATGATGTAGATAGTGATTCAGGTGATGATGACTGATCGTAGCTAATTAGTTATTATGCTTAACATTCATTGTGTAAGTACAGTAAAATTGTAAGTAAGTATAGGTCTATATATGCTTAGTTTAATTTCCAGTTGTTTGAAGTGATTGTTTAAAGTTAAAAATAAATTTTCTGTCAGATAAGATTACGTATAATTTCCAGCTGTTTTACACATAACTGTAGAAAAAAGGAACTCTTAAAATACTAAGTATCCATACTGCATACCTCCACCAATACGTTAAGAAAATAATTTGAAAAAGTTAATTTTGTAAAAAAAAAAAAAAAAAAAAAAAAAAAAGTTTGTGAACCTTTTTTGGTCCCCAGATCTTGATATGACCACTCTAAAAATCATGATATTTGATTCTACTTCACTGTTATATTCGAGATATCGATTTTTATTAAAATGGTTGACTTTAGTGGGGCAGGGTTGATTGCCCCCCACCCCCAGCCACAAGGGAGACCATTCACCCACCACAAGGGAGACCGTATAAGAGAAATAATCTTATAAAATATTTCTCTGTCCATTTTCGACCACTCTTAAAAATTTCATCGAAATCCACCCATAACTTTATGCATAATGCCACTAATAGACATATACAGGCAGGTGGAAAGACAGACATACAGACATATATATAAAGGCAAAACATAACCACCTTGGTGAAGGAAATTCAGAAAAGTCATTTTAACAAAATGAAAAATATTTCTTGAAAAAAAAAAAAAACTAAGATCAAGTGAGGAATTACTTTTGTCCCAAAAATAGCTAATTCGCCCCACTGTGCATAGTAGAGAATATGTGACATAAGCGCATCAAAGAACATCACATACACAGAACTGGAGTCAAATTAGTCAACCTAGTCATTAAAGTAACAGCAACGCCAACGAAAGAATTATGATGAGATGATCAAAATATGTATAAAAATAAGGAAAAAGGAAAAAACGGAAGCGAACAGAGTACATATAAAGATAATGAGAGACCGTTAGTCGCCAACTGATGGAGAAAGTGAAAATAAGAAAACGAATACAATATCAGTAAACGCAAAACACACACACAATCTATAAATATTATATACCCTGTATCAGTATATAATATTATATATCCTATATATATAGATTATATATCTGTATCCACTATATATATATATAATATATAATGCCATTGAAAACGCACCCGATCTGTGTGTCGTGGAATTTACATATTTTTACATATAATTGAGCGGCTCAGGTGAATCCTGACACTTAGTTGTTACCGCGTTACAGCCTTCCTTTCACCCCAGGCTCCTGGGTGAAGACTTGTGCACCCGTCAAGGCTAAAAAATGGCTGCACTAAAGTGACCTCGACGTGGAAAATAACGGGAGTTTTCAGAGCTTTGGAAACATCTGTATCATAACAGTTTAAAAGAAAAAAAAACCTTTTGAACTTTGGCTCTCGGGACTTCTTCATGCATAACTGATTCATTTTTCTTTTCTAACCCTCTCTCCCCCCCCCACCCTTTTTTATGTTCACACACGGAGGGACTAATTTCCCTACTAATCCAATTTACCTATGTAAGCACATAAAATATGGTGACGTCAGTTCTACAGCACATAACATACTACAAAGCGTGCAAGAAATTAATTTCGTTATTTCCTAATTAACTCAAAGGTGAGTCTGAGATACAAAAATAATAAAAAGATAACAATAAAAACATGAGCAACATCAATAATTACTGTAATTATAACAGTGAAAGCAATAATATAGTAATATGGAAAAAATACCAATGATAAAAATAATAGGCACAGGATCTCAGAAGCACTGACAAAATTTTGGAAACCACATTCATATTTTAATGATGTTTACCCTATAAGGAAAATCAAAACAAGTTTCCCACAACTTGTTATTTCAGAACCTTAAAACATTAATCAAAATAATCCAACAAACTACAACAAACACACACACACACACAACTATGTATATATATATATATATATATATATATATATATATATATATATATACATACATACAACTTTTCCCGTTTTTTTTTATCAAGGGGCTGGGAGGAATATATAGTGATAAAGGTGGAGCAATGGAACTTTCATGATATTATAGTTCTGTCAGTTTCGAAGAGCTGCTTAAGAACACTCATAAATATTCAAACCGGAGAAGATTGAAAGTAATATTACTAACAATATAACCCAACACTAAGCAAGAGGTCATTATATTAACATCATCCTCACCAAAAGATATAGTGAATAACAATGAGTCAGTTTCCCAAACGCAAGATGATGAAATTCTCGGTTCGAGCGATGCCGCTGCTCTTCGTCAATCAATCAATCATACTAAACTGCCTTGACTTTAATGATGGACCATTTACCTGCTGCTGGCACCTTTAAACTTTACCTGTGCCGTATACGGTCTAGGCATGTGTATTGTAATGGTTAAAGATGACTTTATCTCAACCTTGTGTCCAAATCTATCATTTGACTGGGTCTGACGGGCTTTTGTTGACTCTTCGCGGCTCACTGTGACCCACGACCGTTCACTTCAGGGACTTAAATTCTGTTGCAAGTTTCAAAACTACTAAGCCGATTCTGAGCTCCCCACAAAATAGCGAATCCAGCCAAGCATACATTTGGAAAATTTCCAATTTCGGTGAAAAAACAAGATTCTGAAATCTGATCAACAAAATTTCCACAATATCTGAACTGTTGACAATAAATTCCCTTGTTTCAAAGCTATACAAGTCAACAAGATTCAATGCAGTCTTTATCAAACCTCTAGGATTATTTGCAAGTTTCCGTATTTTAAACAACCAAACAAAAGAAGCGGGTAGAGCTAAAACTAACATCTTGCCTTATGAAAAAGAAAGTCACGCCACTGCCGAACCTGAATTCATACATGGCCGTCTGTCAAAACAAAGCGTAGATCCTATCCGGCTTCAGACACCACATTCCAGCAGGCATGACCTTTGAAGTTACGTGAGCTGGTAATCACGTCTTTGGGTAAATGGCAACCACTAGCAACAAAACTCTTAGTTCCTGCCTGATATGCACGAATTTTCGTATGCAGGCATTTTCCTCTTCTAAAAAGCTTAGATTTCTCAGCGTTTTGGTAGCAATATACGGCAAAAGCAGGTAACGGAACTACAAAATAACAGTTAATAGACCATTTGCAAATGCTTAATTTGAAATGCGATAAAGTATTCGATTCTCATAAGTCCATTTCTTGACCTATTTGAAAGTGTTTAGATATTATATGGATAAAGAGTTTTGTTCCCGATATTTATATATATCAACTAGACACACTGAATAAATTAGAATGATAATTTGGCAATAATGACAGAGATGGACTAGCATTTTATATTTATACTGTATTGTTATATATATATATATATATATATATATATATATATATATATATATATATATATATATATATATATATATATATATATATACATATACTGTATATAGAAATGAACGCATGAGAAGGTATTTTACAGAAATAAATTTCTAACTCACCACAGGACCGAACCCCGTTCTTTCAGAGTGAGCGTCCGGGGCACTAGCAATTCGTGCCCTCGACTCTCACTCGAAAAACCGGGTTCGGTCCGTGGTGTTGAAATTGGAAATATATATATATATATATATATATATATATATATATATATATATATATATATATATATATATATATATATATATATATATATATATATATATATATATATATATATATATATATAATGGTCAGGTCAGTCAATTAAATCTGACCGCCATGGCTGAGGCAGTAAGTTGTATTATCTGACCACTGCTGTCCTAGAAGTACCAATGGCTTGGGACTCGATATCCCAAGGCATGGAATACCAGGAGGAAGATCGTAACCTCTTTAGGAAAAGGAAATGCCTCTTAACTGCCGGAAGAGTCCCTCTTGAGGCCAGTGGCAACCACAGTACTTCAGGTCAGTCTTGTCACAGCGAGCTGCTGTTGTGGATCTAGTAAGCAGTAAAATGTTTTTATTACTACCCTAGAAAGTACAAATGGTTTGGGGCACAGTCAAAATTAAACCAAAGGCACAAGCACCTAGTGAAGGGTTGTGGATGCCTTGGTAGGAAGAACTGTTGCGTAGATAGTAAATGAGCCTCATCACATGGGGCCAATGGCACCCACATTTTCACTCTTGTGGACTGCTAAGAAAGCCTTGCATGGTGTGAAATCCAACAACTGTACAGGGCAAGGGATTTGCAGCCCTCACACCCTGCATTTATTGTTGAACAAACCATAAGAAAATATAAGAGTCCACCTTGAGTTTTAATGTACATAAATATAGCATAGAATGTACAAAATGCCGACTTGTTTAAGGAGAGAAAAAGTGGTTGTTTCTGGCGCTTCCTGGACTAAGGTGTGAGCAGAAGTGAATGGTACAAAGTAGAAGATATCAGTATATGTTTCAAAATGCTTATGGAAGTGACTATTGTAGAGGTAGGTAAGGTTACTGAAAATCTGAAGAATGAAGAGACCCCAGGAGTGGATGAGATTACATGAGTGGTTGTGAAAGTGGGATTTAGTAGTTGATTAGGATGTGTAAGTTATGCATGGGTGAGAGAAGGTTCTGAAAAATGGGTGAAGAAATAGGAAACTAAGAACTACAGATGACAACAGATTAAGAGCAGATATATTGAATATGTCTGTTGTGAGAGTGATATACATGACCACAGAAAAAGCTTATGACAACTGAGAGATGAAATATGGAGGAACTTTCACATGCTACCGTGATTGGGAACAGGTAAGAGAAAGTGGAGAAACTAATGACAAAATTTGAAAACATCAGCAAACACATAAAGGTGAGAGTAAACATAGACAAAAGTGTAAAAATAGAAGTGCTAGAAGAACGAGGGAAGGAAGACCTACAAGGTGCTGGACAGATGAAGCGAAAGAGGCATAAAGTAATGCTACAGCCTCCACAACCAAGAAGCCAGATAGTCTATGCATGAGTGAAGTAAATGGTACCAATTGCAGGGGTCGACGCACTGATGACGAACCTTCCATGATGTATGAAATGGCTAATATTGTGGAATTTAACTGTTGGATCATCCATGATCCTACATATAAAACAAGAAAGTGGGTAGGAATAGTTTTGTACTTTCTTGGGGGGCAACATCCTTTAAGGAGAAATAGATTAATCTAAAAAAAATCTGAATGGACAAATATTCATATCCTAAATGAAAATAGCTCATTTTTACTTATTTATTTATTTGTATTTATTTATTTTTATTTCAGTAGATGAAACTTATCTACATGTATCAAGCACACAGGGGCAATTGACTTGAAATTCAAGCTTCCAAAGAATGTTGGTTTCAGCCTACAACCGCAGACCCCACACAGCAGCAGAAACTGATCACTATATATGCAGGGCCAGTGATTTTTCAACGGTCTTGGGGAGACGCGAACCATGAGTGGCATGCTACGGCACTAACCACTATACCGACACTTACCACTATACCAGGGGACAAGCCATTTCATTAAAAAACTATTGTGCATTTGTAGACCTAAGCAATGAATTATGTACAGGGTAGTTAGCCTCATGTTATGAACGTAACTACGTGTTTAACAACCTCATCCCAAAACTTCTTGCTGAAAACTGGGGTTCACATCTTATGAAGCCACTGAACCCCATAAAGGTGAGGTATATATATATATATATATATATATATATATATATATATATATATATATATATATATATATATATATATATTCTTCATGACGTGACGATCATTATTCTTGTCTTGCTAGTCATACAAAATTTGTTAGAATCCCAGACGGTGAAAAAGCTATTTGACAACAAAGGGTCTCATTGGAACTCACAATGCCTTTGCTGACCTCAACCAACGCCACTGACACTATTTAACTGACAGAAAGGGTAGCTGGAGACATTCATGGAGCTGGAAACCTATCCAACGCACTCATCTATTATCAGAAGGGTATATATATTCAAGATGGAATATATATATATATATATATATATATATATATATATACATATATAGATAGATATATAGATATATATATAGATATATATATATATATAGATATATACAGATATAGATATACAGATAGGCCTACATACATACATATATATATATATATATATATAGATATATATATATATAGAATAGATGTAGATATATAGACATATATATATATAATATATACATATATATACACATGTATACACATGTATACACACACACAAACACACAAAAACTTGTGTTCGAAATCCATTCTAGTAAAAACAAGGATTCATTCAGATATACTAAAATTATATTCCACAGAGGTAAATATAAACATTCATTTATCTGATGCGTGCAGTAACAGTAAATTATTTTTAAAAAAATTTTCACATATATATTATGTGTGTGTGTATGTAAGAAATTTCTTTTAACCGAAAAATCAGTAGTATACATTAAGAAAATGGGAAAACGCGCGTTTTTTTAAAAAATGGAGGGGGGGGGGGAGAAAATATGAATTCGGGTACATATCCGATGTGTTTCTACATACGAATCAAATTCCTTTTCTTTTCTTCTCTTTCCTTTTCTACGTTCTAAAACCGTCCTTAGACAGATTCAAAGTTAAGAAACCGAAGGTGGCTCCATCCTAGTAAAAAGAAGAAGAAAAAAAAAATACCCGACTATCTTTCAAATAGACGATCCCCTAACACAGGGTTTCCTTCTGAGGCCATGAAATCTGAGCGTCTCACTTCAATGATCTGGCAGTGGATACAGTCGCTCTTCAAAAAACAGATCTCTATGAGCACTTTATAGACACTTACAGATCCAAACGCTTGGCCAACCCACACCAGTTCAAGTGTATTTTAAAGATGGGGTGTCGTGGGGGCAGGGGACACAGACACTCTTAAACAGTAAATATCTCTAAATTTAGTCTCACAGTCCTTTGGTAAGTTTGGAGGAAAGAAACGATGCACTGCACGTGCTGTGTAAATACGTTGTGTGATTCTATAGATGTATATATTTGTTAAATGAACTGAGTCAGGTAAGCTGATTAAATTTTGAGGATATATATAATTTACCAAAAATTATAATATATAAATAATTATAATATATATATATATATATATTTATATATATATCGTATAATAATAAAGAAAAGTTCATACTAAAATATTAAGCACAACTGGGCATCTAATTTTTTTCTAAGAATATTATAAAACTATCGTTGGGATACCCTTTGATATGATAGCTGGACCAGAACCTTTATCGTTGTTAGCTTAATTTGTACAAATGGTAACGAGAAAAAATGACACTCGGTGAAATAAGTGTCTATTTTCTAGGTTCACCTCATACCCTTTTTCTCATGTTAACACTAAAAATAATAGATTCTTCAACCGAAGTTCTATATAAGGCTCCCTTAAAGAAAACAAATTAAACACCAGGTAACATTACTCTTGAGAATATCATAAAGTCACGGTTTGAAGCACACGATCTCTGTATCATAACTAACAGAGAGAAATGTCAGTAATCTAATCCAACTAACCTCCTGTGCAAAATTAAGAGGAAAATTCAGTGATATATTCCAAACCGTCGAAAAATCCACGCCATTTCAAATTAAAAGGAAAATTAATGGACCTAATCCCTGTCATAAAAAATTAGGAAAAATTAAATTACAAACTTCAAGCTATGCAACTTGATAGGAAACCCAGGTAAAAACAAATCCAAAACAACTAAATTATCGGAAAATTTATGTGCAAATGTACAAACCATGAAAGTTAACAAGGTGATTAAATGACAATTCCGAACAATAACAAACAAGAGGAGAATTAAATAATAATCCTTACCACTCCATAAATCACTAAAAAAGCTAATTATATACTCCAAATATCAAATTCAAACTAAAGAAATCAGGAAGAAAAAACAAACAGTTGAAGTCCAAACCATACATGTGAAGAGGAAAACTGCAAGGCAAAGGCCAAACCATATAAAGTAAGAGGAAAATTAAATGACAAACCCAGATCTTCCAAATGTATGTCATCCCAATCAATGAGAAAGTTGGTCGACACAATCCAAGTAATATAAATTTATGAAAAATCAACACAATCCAACCATGCACACTAGGAGAAAAATTAAATGTCTAGAGCTCAAAACCGTCCAAATAAGGAAGAAAATTAAATGACAACCCCCAAATTTACCAAATTAAGAGAATAATTAATACAAAATCCAAATTAAGAGGAGACGTGAACGACAAAAGCCCAATCATCAAAATTAATACAAAAAATTAAAATCGCCCAAATCCAGAAGAAAATTCAATGACAAAATGCTAACCATCTAAATGAATATGATTTTTAAATGTGATAAAAAGGAGCTATTCTAATCGACAGCAAATGCGCTCCTCGTGGATCCTGACATAAACTTAACTGCTACAGACGGACTAAACGCAATATTCGCCACCTTCCATCACAACTCTGTTGGGCAAGTTAAGATAAAACACTCCATATCAAGATGACAAAGTTAACCAAAACAATAGAAAATGAGAAAATTAGATGATCAAATGCAGGCTACCAATGTTAAGGGTGAATTTGAACGGCACAAAAATAAGGAACCCCCAAAAGTTGGCTTATGGCTTTAACTTAAATCATAGATCAACGCGAAAAATCAAATGCCACAATAAAAATAACACAATAAAAAGCAAACTATACGAAACAAAACACGAAATTACCTAAAGTCTGGAAGACGCCCTTTTCTTAATTTCGTAATCAAACTGCAACTCAGATATGAATTGTCCGACACCGGGACCTCATTACGGATTCAGGGCCGGCCATTCCTAACCGAGGTCACTGTCAGAAATTATGCAAATTATTAACAAAGGAAACATACAGTGATTTCGTTTAACGTTGCAGACACCCAGTGGAACTGGTGTTCGGGCTTTCTTCTTCAGTAGGAAGGGACATTCCCTGCTGGAATAAAAAGGGACAGAAATGCAAAGACAATCCTGTTCTTTATTTTATTATTTGTATGCATATAATGTCGGAGAGAGAGAGAGAGAGAGCTCAGTATGAGAGATATCAAAGAGCATATAAAATACCACAAGTCATGTTTAGATATCGCAACATGTATAAAATTTTAATAAGTAACAGACTAGTGTGTGTGTGTTTTAATAATGTGTGTGTGACTAAGTGTGTGTGTGTGTGTGAGAGAGAGAGAGAGAGAGAGAGAGAGAGAGAGAGAGAGAGAGAGAGAGAGAGAGAAATAAGCTTCAACCTGTCAGTTTGGATATCATGAATACATGCATGAGAGAGAGAGAGAGAGAGAGACTACAACCACACACAAATAAAAAACAAACAACAACCATTCAATCTATGCAATATATTGAAATTCCAAATTAATCAGTACTATAGGCTAACGGCTGTAGTAGGTACCATGCAAACAGGTACCGTAAAATATTCTTTTTGTCGGAATAACTTCACTTTTAGTTATTTCTATTTCACTTTCTCCGAAATAAAGTGAATAAAAAAATCCTCACTAACAAGGCTCTATGAAGTGTGTATAACAAATAAAAAGATAATTTATTGACAAATGTCTCATATCAATTCCACGTCATAAAATAAAAAAAGACAGAAAAGAAAAATCAGAATATAAAAAGAAAACACTGACCATTACGGCTTCACGAGGGATTCACTTCCCTCTGGCACTACTATTTAAAAGAGCATAAAACTGAAGTACAAAAACATCAGAATTTAAGCGTATGTCCAATAGGATACACATATTTCCCCAATACTATTTACATGTTAAATCTGCTATAGAGCAAATGATAATAAAAGTGCATGTTATTTTATCCAATTGAATTCATTCACTTTAAATGTTGCCTCACAGCGATTGGCCGTTGTAGAACACGTTCAGGACATGGGTCGAACATGTCCACAACAGCGGTATACAACAGATCCATTATGCAATCTGCTGTCATATACAACGTAACAAACTGATTCATATTCTGTAATACAGACTGACTACACGGATTGCGAATCTTCTTCGTGGCTATACCTTCAGGCTTTTATTTTTACGTTGAAAATGTAAAATGATTTAATCCTAAATTCTGCTATTTGCTTACATGATTTAACAGCCTCTAAAAATAACTATTACACTGTGCTTTATATAACATTTTCATGAGAAGCTGATAACTACTTGTATAAGAGGAGTTGATAACTATCATAAACAGACAAACGTGCTCCGTAGAGTAATGACTATTACGCAGTATACATCGATAAATCTTATTAATGAAAGAATTAAAATGATTCATATACCCAACATCAAATTATACACGAAAATAACACAATTGGACGAAAAAGTGTCTATTTATACTGTATATGAATTTCTCATACGTAAAATCCAGACCCGAAGACATAACAATACGAAATTAAACAATCTGTAAACAATTTCCAATTCAATTCAGACTTTCAAGTTCATGACCAAAGACAGTATCACTCCACCATCACTGCAGAGTTAATGGCGAATTAATTTAAACACAAAAAAGTAACCTTGATCCTGAACAACAAGACTTGTATCTTAAATAAGTTCATTCCTACATGTTTCCTAGTCAGTATCATCTCACCATCTGTGTTTAACAAACACCAACTGTTGGCAACGTGTTCATTCTCAAGCTAGTTATATTAATAATTACTATTATTAATATTACTGGATAATAAGCGAAAGGCTTTCAAGAACTGTGCTGATTCAACTTTCATCCCATCAAAATATGTCTTTGCTTGAGTTTTTCATTAACCTTTGTAGCAACGAACAGAGAGACTTAGTGTTGGCAAGGGTTTGACATGGCGAAAGAAATATTAAAAGTTACAGTACAAAACTATTATATACAGACGATAATTAAAACTATGAATAATTACCTCTTGATACTCTTCTTCAAAGCAATCAATCTATAGTTACACACATATGTATACCACTGACTATAATTCGACAGTGCTTGAAAAACAAGTAATGTGTTGTACTGTTTATGTTTTCTAAAATGCACCATACTGAGCTCATTTACCAACCTAACGACATGATCTTCTGTACATTTTCGCATATATATTGTAAAGAATGTCCTCTTTGATATTAAAACCATCAATTTTAAAAAATAATCCTTCAAAATACAAAAAAAACTCAAACTCCCAGTCTTTAACATTAAGCTGATTTTTTTAGATTCCTCAAGTAATGAAGAACAAAACGCCAATGAAACATACATAAGGGATAATTTCATATTTTCTCTCCTGTTGCTTCTGAAGTTTATTTTTTATGACACGTAGTTTATTTATTTACTTCTTCCCGAGTCTCCAAGCAGCATGTATCACATATTGTCTCCATGCAGCATGTATCACGCATTTAAAGAACTACACTTCACTATTCATAATGAAGTCTATTCAACCTTGACCCAACTAAATATTTTGTTTTCGTTAGGCACCCCAATCAAAAAAAAATTTTTTTTTTGCCTCTTCATCTTCTTTTGAAATACATTCCGAAAATATGTATTGACATAAACTTGGCAAACGATAACTGGTGCCGTTCGGAGATCCAGAAGTAAATCAAATTCTGAAACTGTCTTGTAAACCTTTCGGGAAAATCAAATCCGTACATCTCTAGATATTTCGAAACTGGAAGAAATCATCAACCATATCGGAATCTACCTGAACACGTCCTCACATGTCCTAAAATCAGCCACAACTCTTAAAGACCATTTGCGTCAAAAATAAAAAGCTCCATCTGAGCAAGATAAAAAAACTTCTATTTATAACTTCTATACTGAATTAATTTTGACATAACAACAAGGTTAGAACTATTCATTATTCTAACGATAACAATTTGGAACAGTTCTAAACGTGAGGTCGAGAGACAACTGTTATGAAAGTCCATGCCATGCCCCTCTAAAATCTGGAAAATCTTTACCAAAAAATATAGTCACCCTGGATGTTTCTTGGGGTCCAATGATCTCCAGCTGTGTGAAATAAAAGGCTTGCCATTATAAACAAAAAAAAAAAAATCTTCATTAACCACCAACGTACTCCTTCCTTCTCCTCTTCACCTAAAACCAGATGTAATTAATATTCGAAGCTTAAGTCTGTCCGTGTCCTTGGCAATGAAGACTATCTGTAGTGTCTACTTGCGAGAGGGTCAGTCACAAAGGAAAACATGCTATGGAGTTCAGGCAACATTACTTCAGTGGATGGCTGTTTAACTCATACAAAATGTCCCTCAGTTCGGCAAGAAACACGTTGGTTGATTACTTTTTTGTTTTTACTTTCATTGAGAAAATTAACATAATTTTGCACATAGTTTTCTTTTCTACAAATATGTTATATTATATACATATAATTTATTTCTTAGTTATTACAATGTGGTTAATATATCATTTACATCTATGTACCCAAGTCATCTACACAAATGTTACTCCCATTTCTCGAGATAAACATATTCTCTAGTACAAATTAAATGACAATTATCCTGAAGTGCTTTTAACAATATAAATCTTGTCTTGAACATTCTACTTTTTATAAATGAAATCATACTAACTCATCGCCTAAGGGCATTACTTTATGAAGATACCAAATTCCAGCTATATTCACTTATTAATATCATTGCTGTATTTTTATCCTTTTTTGAATAGGGTTGAAAATCCAGTTTTTAAGCCTTATACAACTTACTGTCTTTATTTTACAAACCTAGCTCAGTACTTTTTTTATCCACTTTACAACTGTTTTCTTCAATTTACAAATATAAACTAAATGCATAATAGTTTCAGCTTCTCCACAATTACTACACAGATTACTGTCTGTTATGTTCATCATTAATAACCTATCCTTTGTAGCTAAGACTTCGTGATTACTAGCACTAACCTGATAGCAAACCAGCCGTTCCAGACCTCCAGACCGACAATAGTGTACCTAAGGAAGTTTGCAGCCAGTAAACAAAACAAGTTTTCAATAAACTATTCATTTTAAATTTCCATCGCAACACCTTTCAAACACACACACACACAATATATATATATATATATATATATATATATATATATATATATATATATATATATATATATATATATATATATATATATATATATATATATATATAAAAACAAGTTGTTGGCACAAGCAGGCCACAGCATATCTCAGGACAGGGTGACAAGGAGACAGTCAGTCATCTGTAGGTGGTATTTATTTGCCGACGCGTTTCGTAACACATTGTTACATCATCAAGGCTAAAACAGAACATTTACAAATTAAAATACATGGAATAAAACTAACGACTTCAAGAGTCTCAACATGCTATATAAATATACATTAAAACAAGACAATTCATAAAAAGCACCTGCTAGACTAAAAGGTTGAGGACTGAATGACTAAAAGGGAAAAGGAAAGCAGCAAAGAAAACTGGCTCAAGCCAGATACAGCTGAACAGAGGTGGTGTGTGAGTTCAACTTAGGAACTAGCTGTTTTATGAATAACGATTCTAAAATTAGCAGTTCCTGTGGAAGACTTGTTTGGCCCAAAAAGGAGAAGTCAGAATAATCAATACTTGTATTACATATATTTGAATGATTTCTGATATTAGAAAATTCTGGATTGGACAATCTGCAACCAGTACGATGACTAACACCTTTATGTGAACCTGCTCTGACCCTCAGCAATCGTTTAGTCGATCCCACATAAGTCCCCAAATTACACCTGGAAGAAGAAGGGAGCAGAGAAAGACCAAGATCATGTGGGGGTGGGGGTCACACAGGAGGAGCTAGGCGATTATAGGATTAAAAGTACCCAGCACACAGATATAAATACAGCTGGACTACACGTCTGCTCATTGTACGGATACTTGATAATGTGGACTGTTTGTCCAAGAAAGTCTATAACTTTTTCTGAACAAATACTCCATTAGATACCATCCAGTTTGAATGAGGTCCTTTTAGTAATTCTACTAATGAACAGAAAATTGTGTATGTGATAATATATATATATATATATATATATATATATATATATATATATATATATATATATATATATATATATATATATATATATATATATATATATATATTCTTCCGTGGGAAATTAGCAGCGGGAAGGAGACACCATGACAGATTTGAACAGAGTTATGCTAAGTTCACACATTCACGTATCAAGGCACGCATGCACACGCACAGCCGAATTGGTGAAACTTGCGCATACGCGAAGAAAATAGGCCCGCCCAACTGGATATGTGTCACGGGGCGATGTGCGTGATGCATGTGTATTATAGTGCGCGCGCAAATGTACGCACTGCGTAAGGGGTGACGTGGCGCTGCGAACAAGCGGCGGCACAGGCAGAAGTAGTGCGTGGCAGAGCACGTAACACCAACGTGATATACCTTATGTGTTACGTTCTGCGTAACTGAGTTACGCAAACGTCACGTTGGCCCCACGTACTGCGGGGGTTAGCCTAAACCCCAGTTATATAAGGGCCGGCAGCTGCACATGTGAGCTAGTCAATGCCGTAATACCACAGCGACAAGACATACTACCAACGTGCTGAAGCAACATGGACAACATAGCTGAAATGCGTCAACTCATAGCTATAGCAAGTACGGATAGACCAGAATTGTTGCCACTTGTCATTGAGTATGTGCACGTCATGTTATTGCTGGAGCTTGCAATGATTGCTGCAAAGCACTTAGGCCAGAAAAAGGCGCCCAAGGAGGGTGTGGGCGTGGCCGTACCTGCAGAAAAGGATGGAGCAAGGTCATTATGACAACCTGATGGCGGAGTTGTCAACCGAAGCCCCAGAGCTGTACAGAAATTTTACCCGGATTGACAAGGACCTCTTCAATGAAATTGTTGAACGGGTCACACCCCACATTCAGAAGAAAGTGACATTCTGGAGGAAACCCATTGAGCCAGGCCTACGTGTTGCTATCACCCCACGCTTCCTCGCTACAGGTGATTCATACAAGAGTCTGCAATATTCGTTCGGGTAGCCCACAACACCATTAGTCTCATCGTACCAGAGACCTGCAGGGCCATTGTTGCTGCCTTCGGGGATGAGGAACTGCAGGTGCCACAAACACCTGAAGCGTGGCAGGAGGTTGCACGGGGTTTTGAGGAACGGTGGAACTTCCCGCACGTAATTGGTGCTATAGATGGGAAGCACATTAGGCTCCGTAACCCTCCCAAGGGCGGTACGCATTACTTCAACTACAAGAAGTTCTACTCCATGGTATTACTTGCAGTTGCTGATGCTTCATACAAGTTCCTGTACGTAGACGTGGGAGTCATTGGGTCAAAGTCAGACGGTGGTGTATTTGCACAGACCCGACTGGCAGAAATGCTGTTGCAAGAGGAAGCAAATCTTCCCCAACCGGATGCCCTGCCAGGTCAACCTAATGGATCTCCTGTGCCCTACTTCCTAGTTGGCGATGATGCCTTCCCCTGAGGAATTACCTTATGAAGCCCTACCCCAAAAGAGGACTTAGCAAGGAGGAACGGATTTACAACTACAGGTTAAGTAGGGCACGCAGGACGGTGGAGAACGCCTTTGGGATTCTGGCAAACAGATTCCGAGTATTCCACACTGCAATATGCTTGAAGCCTGACCATATAGAGCCATTAGTGATGTCCGCATGTGATCTGCACAGTATGATCATAAGAAGAAATGCACGAAGACAAGAAGATCAGGAGCACCCTGTCACACATGCTGTCATCCCTGGTAGCTGGAGGAGTGACCCGTCCTTAGTAGCAGCCCTTCCAACCGTGACCGGCAACACTGCAACGAGGATGCAAAGGAACAGCGTAACTTGCTGAAGGAATACTTTTCATCGGCTGAAGGCTCCGTGCACTGGCAGGAGAACATGATTTAGTTACTCTCATGCATACCTGATTGTTGTAATTACTTAAATGTCTGTTCCTGCATATATTTTGGACTTATTTAAAATTCAATAATGTATCAATTCAGGATTATTTTGGCCTGTGCATTTGTGTACTTTTGTTTGTTTTAGTTGATTTAATAAAAGATATTGCTCAAATCTATGATATATTACTCTCATCAATACTTGGTAATTGGGAAGAGGATAGAGCAGGACATGACATTGAAATGTATGTTTAATAAATATGAAACAAACATATATATAAATAAAAGAAAGATGTAGTTATTTTGCCCTTTTTGTTTCTAATAATTTCTTAAAATCATAATGTATCAATTCAGGATTATTTTGCCCTGTGCATTTGGAATCTATTCTGATATGATAATTCTATCATTTTTGAAAGTACCTTCTCTTAACATTGTTTCTATTCTGATATGATAATTCTATCATTTTTGAAAGTACCTTCTCTTAACATTGTTTTTATTCTGATTTTGGTGATAATTCTATGTTCTTGAAAGTACCTGCTCTTCGCATTTACATTGTTGATATTCTGATATGAAAATTCTATCTTTTTGAAACTACCTTCTCCCCGATATTTGTGACATTTTATATGACTTGCTAATATTTGGCCTGTTGTCATTTTGCTTCTGTGCACATATGTTACATAAAGTATTTTGAACTTATTTCAAAGTCAATAATGAAATGTTAGTGTATTCGGGTTCATTTTGCCTTCTTTATTTGTGTACTTGTATTATAGCTACTTCATTGAATACATGATATTTGAGCAGAGGATAGAGCTAGACATGATATTGCAAAATATATTTATTTAATATAAAATAGAAACATACACATACATAAAAGCAAAAGGAAAAACAACAGTATATACATTAGCTCTGTAAATTGTTAAGGAATGTCGTGTCAAGCGACAGGTTGCTGAGATCTTTTGGTGTGGATGTCACCAACTGTGCTTGCAGGAGCGCCAGCTGCTGTGCAGTGAGTGCCCGCTGCTGCTGCGATGCCGACAGGCTGGCAGGAACTGCAGGTGCCTGACACTCTGCTGTCACTGCCATGGTGTGGGTCATCATGGCCCTCGACGGCACCGTGGAGCCCTCTTTGGTGGCACGGATGTATCTTTGAATGGCACCAAGCACCTCCATTTTCAGGTGCAGGCTCAGCTGCTCTGACACCTTGAAAAAACTTCCTCCAGTAGAGGACGCGGGTGTTACGAGGAGATGGGTGGACAGTCGTCAGCATATCGTCCCGGAGGGCCTCTGCCCTCGTGAAGGCGACGTCGAACAGCTCGGAAACTTGGTGTTTCCGAGCCTTGGTTGTTGCTGGATCAACCGGAGAGGGCGTGGGCGTCGGTGTCGGGCCACCAGAAGAAACTCGAGCAGGCAGGTCCAGAACTTGGGCAGGGAGGGCGGCAGCAGCACAGGCAGCCTGTAAAAAGAGGAGCGACATATATGAGAACATGGTATAAAATGTACATTGAATGCATGGAAACTATGTAATAACATTATATTCAGTAATAATTATGCATGGAAACACATTAAAACAAACATAACATGGGAAGTCCCAACACCTTTGGCTTCCTTTGACGCACAATGTGCGGCTTCAGGAAGTGGAAAATGTTGAGGATCCATTTCTCCCGGTCCGTCAGCCGTCTGCCCGACCCTTGGCCACTCTTCTCCGCCGTAAGCCGCCCAAAACGACTCCTGAGGGACGTAAACCACGTCCTCAATTCATGGCTGCTCACGGGAGGAACAAGTGACTGGCCCTTCTCTTCAAAGGCCCTCCACACCTTGGCCTTATCCTTATAGGCTGTGAGGCCCTTGTTATAGATGAACTCGGCCTCGGTCTCCAGCCACTCGCCAACTAGCCTCTCATTTTCCTCCGAGAGGATCACTGACGGGTTCTTCTTGCAGCCTCCTGTAGGGCCATCTCCATCAGGAGTGCTTTCGGTGTCGGCGTCGGCATCCCCTTGTGGGCGTTGTCGTCGGTGGCGGCGGCGGGTCGCTCGTGGGCGAGGGCAAGGTCCTCTTCCTCCTCCTCTAGGTCGCTCTCCGTCACGAGCTCATCGGCCTCGAGCTGCAGCACAACAGCATCGCTGCCTGAAAGGGGACCATCAGCTTCAGGAGGCTTCGCGTGAGGGCAACTCCAGCTGCCAGGGCTCCTGGAGTTCTCAGGGCCCCCTTTCCTGGTCCTCTTCAGCATGGGTCCTTTGGGCATCTTGGCTGCTGCAGTGGACGGCGAAGACGGAGGCGCTGAGGGAGATAGCAACAGGATGCTGGCGGAGAAGCACTGACCTGGAAGCGCGCCGCCTGCCCCTTTTATCCCAGGTCAAAGCGTTGCCACATCTGTGCGGTTGCGGGGGTGCGGCAGCGTTGCGCGTCTACTCCCACGCCATTCTGACAGCCACGCAGTGCCCTGGGGCAGCGTGTGCCCCAGGTAACGGCGTGGCAGCTGCGCCGATCAGCCCGCGGTTGGCGCCACACTGTGCAGGTCGGGCCACGCTGCCTGACAGTTGACCTGGCCACCCCGCGGGGTTTCGAGCAGGCCGAAGGTTCCTGCCCCCGCCGCACGGCCAGGTGGTCCGTAACGGTCGCGCCGCATGCTGCCGCATTTAAACAGTACTTACGGTACATTTACGATGTGTTTGCGTTGTTTTTACGTACTCTCTGGCTCCGCCCCGTTCGTGGCCGTGGGTGGGCATGCGTGCCTTGATACGTGAATGTGTGAACGTAGCATTAGGCCTGGTCACCACAGGTCACCTGATTTGGGGGGAAAACAATACCGCTCCTTAGTGCCCCCCCCCTTCACGTGTTCTGGGGGTTAGGAAAATCGTTGAACCCACAGGGGCGAATGCGGGATTAAGGGGGCTAGTATTTTGAACCTTAAGGACTTAGCTATAAGGCCTCTTACTGTATGAACCTGTTACTGGCTGCGGGATTTGCTTTCAGATTCAACCTATGCCTTTGTGTTCAAATCAAAAATACCGAAAGACACCGAGAAGTTATGGGCAAAACAACGCCGCCAGACGCTTCGCCCACGCAAGAGAGAGAACAGACATGGGGGCGACTCATCTTTCTCCCTTCATACTGGCACGAACGCAATCGCTATAGTACCCCCTGCATCTTGCAAGAGCTCGTGCACAGAACAGGTTAAGGTACAGCTGGGAATGCGATCCCTTGTCAGTTTACTGTCCCTTCTCGTGAACTTCTCTCCATGTTTTCAGTATTTCCAACTTTTCATTCTCCTAAACAAAGCCCCCTTTGTTAAATCAAACCTACCAACAAAGCAGCCCATGATTTGCCCCTAAGCTCCAATTAAATTAACTTAGCGATCAGAATTAGATTTCTCCCTCCAACAGTGTTACCAAGGGCTAATTAAATTTAATTGATCAATTCCTCCATGGTGCCTAGTTAATTTAGTGCGAGAGAACCTCCTTGTTTTGAATGCTAACCTGGAATTCTCTTCCAGAAATCCTGCTACTCTGCTCCCAAGCGGTCGGTCCCAGTCTTGTGAACCAGTTCCACTTAGAAGTACTGACATTTCCGATACACACAAGAATTTCCTGGTACGGAGTCCTGGGGCACTAATCTTATCCCACTACGCACAAGAGAGCCTGAACTTCATTCAAGCAATAGTCACCTTTTCATATTCAGAGATTTGCTACGCATTACCTAATTTTATTTCACATTATATGTGATCGCTTGCTGTAATATCAGCCTTTTCAGAGTAATTTCTTGATTGCTTCATCTGTAAATAAATTCATTTCCCATGGCGACCTTCCACTCCCTGATTAATTAATGATGATATTAAGGGAAGACATCCTTTTTCCCATCCGTTTATTACATTCTGGGTGCTATCTGTTGTGCTCTTAAGGCAGTTAAATGATAAGAAATCCCTGTACATTCCTCCAACAGACCTCAGAGCGTAAATATATATATATATATATATATATATATATATATATATATATATATATATATATATATATATATATATATATATATATATATATATATATATATATATATATATATATATATTGTGTATATATATGTTGTGTAGACAAAGATATATATATTACGTATAGTCATTTTCAGGATATCCAACATGTAAAGAATGTTAGTATCGTGTATCACTGTGATATGTCCAAATTTTTTTCCTTTTAAAACCAAACACTAATCTTGAATATATAAACTGGAAAAAAGAGCCAGCTTTCATTAGAAATGCACCAATATAATTGATGGCGCCTTGTTTTTCTATTTCCAGATACTTACAGCTTATTTCCCTCCAAAACAGAATTATTTCTTCAACAGTTTGTACTTACCAATTACAAATAATCTAATTTCTTCTACACATGTACAATGACGTTAGTGATATTACCCCTTTTTTATAATATGAAGGCCCTGCCTACTTGGAAACTAAATCTCGTTTCAGTTTGTAACGAAAATATTAAGAAAATTGCCTCATTTTCCCAACATTTTAGTGATTTGAAGACTGATACAAACACCCGTATTGTAAAGTAAGGACGTCGTGTAATGCAGTTACAGTAAAAGTTATCTCAGGCTCTAGGACATTACAAAGAATAAGAAACATAGCGAGTAGCCTGATCAAAGCATAATTGTGCCATCTTAAATCAACATACAAGAATTTCTCTTTTAGTGTGAACTAAACGACAACGAGAGAGAGAGAGAGAGAGAGAGAGAGAGAGAGAGAGAGAGAGAGAGAGAAGGAGCGAGTAATGTAACCAAAACACCACTTTACTCGGGAACAAAAGAACTGTGAAGGTACGGAAAGCTTTGGATAAGCAGTGTGCACCCGAGATCTTTTAGTAGTCGCTGGGTTTTTGTTTATGAAAATTCACTATTTGCCTATCGTACTCATTTTCGAGTACACACCATCTAAATGGTATGTGTAAGTATGTATGTATGTACACACACATATATATATAATTCATACGAAGGAAGCACACATGAATAAAAGAAATGGCCAACAAAAGTCCATTCTGTTTTGTATGGTATTTCTATCCCTTTTTAAACGAAAATACTGTTTGAAAGGATAGATTGGTTTATGACCGAAACGTACCGTCGTTCTGCTTTCCTTCGTCTTAATTTTACAGGCATTTTACGTAAATGAATATAACAATTTTTACACCTTTACCAATATATATATATATATATATATATATGTGTGTGTGTGTGTGTGTGTGTGTGTGTATATATATATAATATATATATATATATATATATATATATATATATATATATATACATATATATATATATATATATATATACATGATACATGATATTAATAGAGCCAATATAAACTTTCTATTTTTGACCTCATGATCAAACCAAATATATCATATATCATCAAAATATCAACAGATCTTTTCAGATTAAGAGATCGTTCCGTGAAATTTGCAACAAGGTGACCATACACTAGAATATTATCGATGCTTGTCCTCTTTTGTCTGTTCTCTGGCCAACGGGCGCCGTCAAATACAACGAAAGTCACCAAGTACACTACTGAAATCAAACGTTAACAGAAAAAAAAAACCCGAAGAATATAACAAGGAGGACAAGACTTGGTGTGTTGGGTCTCAGCTGCTACACTGGGTGGGGAGAGAGTGTGAGTGGCATGATGCAGGGGCTACCGGCTAATCCTGGCAGATGGCAGCACCTCCCATGCCAGCTCACGGACGCCTGGCTTCTATTCTTCCGTCTTTTCAGGCTCTTTACTCACTTTCAAAAATTGCTCTCTCTCTCTCTCTCTCTCTCTCTCTCTCTCTCTCAATAAGGGCACACTGCCAAATTGAAAGACGAATATAGCTAAGGTGAGATCATAAGAATAACTATGGCAAGATGTGGGTAACAAAACAATGAAAACTGCCAAATGACATAACATACCCAAGAAGATAATTGGGTTATATATATACATACATATATATATATATATATATATATATATATATATATATATATATATATATATATATATATATATATATATATATATATACTGCATATACACACTGTATATGTAATTGACATGAAAACAACTGGAATTGTGATGCAATTTCTGGCTAAAGAATAAGAACTACGAAATCTATCTCTCTCTCTCTCTCTCTCTCTCTCTCTCTCTCTCTCTCTCTCTTTACAATAGAAATTCCAAGGCGTAATTCTATTAAAAAGATACGATTCGCTCCGAATGCAAGCGTGATATACGGCAATCTTTTCACAGAAAGTACTTGCGATACATACACGTTACAATGTTTATAGAAGCAACTGTGATACCTGTTCGACAATTCATTTACAAAAGGCATACGAGATACCTACACGGCAAAAGGTATCTGCAAACATGCAGTGCTGAGTACCAAGGTCGGCCTTAAGCAAGCACGCTTTACGGCACTCGCTGTCTGTTACGGCCAGGTTCTTCTCTAAATCCTGTTACGGCCAAGATTTTCCAACATAACGGCTGGTACGAGACAAGACTACTCCTAGTGGGTAAATGAAACTGGAAAAGGAATTGCTGTTTCTCTTGACGCTACCCAGCCAGACCGATGAACAGATGCATGAGCATACACGTGCATTGATATGCATCAATCACATATATATATATATATATATATATATATATATATATATATATATATATATATATATGCATATATATACACATATATATAAATAAATGGCCACGTGATGCGCTCGATATCATTCTCGCCTCCTAAGTCAGGCGACCCGGGTTCGATTTCTTGGCTACAACTGGAGTTTGGACGCGCTCCGTCAGAAACCTATTCTGTTGACCCAACTACAATATTGGAGGAAAAGGGCATGGGGCTAGCAACATCACCCAATATTCCCTCAACCCCACGAGTAAAATTTATGAATATCGGATGGCACATCGTGAATCACCGCCTACAAAAGGAAAAGGTGTGTGTGTGTGTGTGTCTACGCACATCTATATATGCATGCATGTATGTGTGTATACACACACACACACACACACACACACACACACACACACACACATATATATATATATATATATATATATATATATATAACCCATAAATATATAAAATATATATAGATGCAACCACAAAGAAAAAAGAAAAAACAAAGGAAAAACGGAAATACAGATCTCATTTCGTACCAACAGTTTCGCCTTCAATCAAGCCTCTTCCGGGAACTTGACTAATAAGTTCTAGTTAAATATATACCGGACACACGTTTACTTTTGACTAGGAGAACTGTTAAAATAAAAACCCGTAAATATTTACAGCTATTACAGGACAACATAAAATGCACAACTGCCTGGTACATAGTTGGTTCAACAGAATATGTTAACAATCTAATAAGGCTAAATAGGTAATTTTGTGAATACCTATGTCAGTGAATTATATTGTCCCTAGTATGACGAACTGACGTAAGCCATTTTTTCCTAATTCTGAGAAAATAGGCTTCAAAGATTTTGATATGATTCAGAGCTTCTAATTAGCTCATCTTTGGTGGAAATTTTTTTATAAAATCTGACAACGAAGACAGCTCAAATCCTGATATGTTATAGGGTATTCAAAAACTTAAGAAAAGTTGGATACGCCAGTTCGTCAAAACAGGGACGACATAACTTGTACTGATTTATCACTGTACGAAGAAAGAGCGGGTCTGTCTTAAATAAACCTATGAAAACAACAGTATGTATATATATATATATATATATATATATATATATATATATATATATATATATATATATATATATATATATATGTGTGTGTGTGTGTGTGTGTGTGTGTGTGTGTGTGTGTGTGTAGACTAGAATATACACCCACATTAGAGGCTATAATATAAACATCTAGAACTCTCACAACTACGTGGGATGCATGTACAAATGCAAAGCAAAACAGTTCTTAACTTACACCTCCAACAAGAGAAATTATTGGCCAACACACTGTGCAATACAAATTCATCTCACAAGGCAAGGTGAATTTGTCCGGAGCCAAGCAAAACGCCTCATGCAATTAAATAAAAACATTACTACTTAATACAGACAACACGTTTACAGTGCTTAACAAAATCAGTAAACTGTAACTCAGGATTATTCTGTAGTGATTGTCACTATTATTCATAAGTACACATCATTAAGTAACTAGGCAAAAGGACATTGGCCATAAAAGTCAAGAAAAGAGCATATAACGCAGATAAAGAAGGAAATACGTAAAGAAGAAATTTTTTATTATCTAATAATGAAAGGGTTTGTCTTAAACCTCAAGCAAGGAACTGGAAACCCAAGGCTCTCGTCTCTTTACATTAAATCATACAAGGCCATGGTACACAGGCTACGATATACCCCAAGGTTTGCAGACATCTTACATACTATCCCAAGCACTAAGCATTTATGTTCGAAAGTCAAGAGACGTCTGGGTTGCACGTGTAAATATTATATATAAAAAAAGAGTAATAACGTGAAAGGATCCACATAATGGATGAAAATGTCAGGGTAGTTAAAAAACAGCACTGATAAAAGAAGCTTCATATACTTTTATCTAGATAGATAACGTTCGCTGCAATTACACTCATGTCGTCCCCAAGTCTTTTCAGATCACTAGTAACAGTCATTTCGGTCCCAAATAATTAAATGAAACATTACGGAACCTGACCTAACCTAACCTAACACAGTGGCCTAAATGATGAGAAGCCAATATTACCTTTTCTGTTCCCATAAGTTAACCGACAGCCTACCAATGTCACTTGAGAAATTCGTCGAGTAACTTAAAGCTGTCCAATGACAATAATGCCTCCCGGCGTGAATGTTCAGTGGCATTTTATGAATCACTTAGGAGCTCGCACCTATTTTAGTGGGACGTAAAACAACCATCGAACGAGAAAAGCTGTCTTTTTCTTCTCTCTATATCTTTCAACGTATTCCTAACATTTACGGATAAAACTATATAATTGAGCTTTATAAGCAGCGCCCTTCAATCACTATCGAAGCCAGACATTATGGAATTCAAAGAAGTAGCGGGGTCTATACTCCGGCTTACCTTCAAAATTTTACATGAATATTACATTTGGACTGAAGCACCACAAAGGATGGAAGGGTTCCTAAAATGAAGTTATGAGGTCATAACGTTTACGGATGCTTTAAATCTAAGAGAATAGAGAGGCGGTACCAGAATAACCTTTGTTCTCTGCGTGTTTTTATTCGCTGACTTTTTTAATATGAAAAATCCTTTTTTCGTTTCTTCGATCCTCCTTTGTACTCTGATTTTATTATTATTATTATTATTATTATTATTATTATATCTCCTGAATGAATACTGTTTCTCCATATCTCTCTCCCTGCTTGAACAGGTGTTGGTTTTTAAGACTCTCTGGCTCTGACCTGGTTTCTTGAAAGGATTCTTTCAACTGATCGTATTATTGTTGAGTGAGCCCTTCTGACTGCTTAGTTGATGCTGGGATTTTTAAGCACTGATAGAAATTTATTTCTTCAAGAAAAAACATTAATGACCTTAGGATACATGGATCATGAAAGCTACCTTTGGTGATGTGCAAAGTATGCTCCTAAAGGCTATTTATAACGCATGCAATGACTGTATAAAGTGACAGTGGCATTGTGGTTTTAGTTTTCTGTAAAAAACAACTACTAAGATGGCTTCGTCTGTCCGTCCGCACTTTTTCTGTCCGCCGATCTCTCAGATCATCCACTCTCCAATCATCAAACATACCAAACTGCAACCCTAGTAGTTTTTATTTTATTTAAGGTTAAAGTTAACCATAATCGTACCTCTGGCACCGCCACAGGTACCAAAAACACAGGCTACCACTGGACCGTAGCTGAGTTTCATGGGCCGCGGCTGTACATAATAACATCCATAATAACATCCTTAAACTAAAGGAGTCCCCTGTTCGTTTTATTGAGACTTTGCACATGAGCACTGGGGGTCTCACTGACGTCATAAACCCCGAGGAATATAATATAATAATGAGTAAACTGAGGGAGGCATTCATCCAGCAGATGATGTTGCAAAAATAAATAGCCCAATAGAGAGAGAAAATGTAAGTCTGGCTAGAGGGAATCCATGAAGAGAGTATCTTCTCAACAACTTTACGAGGGCTGATCTCTAAAAGCACTGTCGTCACTTGGGATAAGTATAGGTGTGGCAAACTAAAGGGCAGTTATAGTCGAACTGATTCCGAGCATTCACCAACCGAAAGAAAAGAATATGCCTTTAACCTACAAGAAAATTCCCCGTCGGACACCATTTGTAAAATTCTGAACTGAAAGACATTAAAGCAAAATTGGCCACAAACATTCAGAAGTTCACGAATTAAATATGCTCAAGACTGCTCATGCAACCATTGAGTAAACGACCGAGTCTCGACTTTCGTAGAAAAACTTAGCCAGAAATCAACAAATCAATTTCTGCCGCTGGAAAATGAAAGACGCTTCTTCTCGGACACGAAAATCTGCATGAAGTACGCCTATCTGATCTGGGAGACTGCTGCACAGTGACAACGATTTGGGAAACGACCATGGATCTCGCAGGTGCTGGGTGAGCGAGAAGCTCGATTGGACACCTTTAAAGCGCATTACTTACCGCGGCAAAAATTACCTAATTGAAAGGACCTAAATATTGTATTAGATTGCCTAGGATCATTAATCTCAGAACTGAAGCGTAAAAAAAGGGAACATCGACCTATATGTACAGTATATGAACGAACTTATGCCCCGTCTGAAAACTGACTTTGATGATAAGATTCACTTGTACAATAACAAGCTTAGGGAACGGTGTTCTGTAAATGGAGTAAACTAGGGTAAAACAAACCTAAATTTCAGGTTGGGCACCGGTGAAATTGACAATATGTGCTTTAATGACCAACAAGAATTTCCTGATTCCGTCTTGAATAGGTATAATGAACTACTATTAGTATCAGTCATAAATAAACGGTGCAGTTTTCTGAAATTAGACATTTGATCGTTACGAATCAATCTCGAATCCACAGTTGACATAAACACTTTAACATTCAAAGGGCGTTCGAGTCTTGGCAGGTTAGGCAAAAAGAAAACAAAACTCATTAGTCTCAGTCCCACAGGCAAAATTGCAGAATTCAGAATGGACCACAATGTAACTTACCATATTATACACATCTAAACGAGTTTCTTAGTGTAGCATACCTCAAGCAACCAACAGTTACAAACAGGGTTGTTGTAACCGTGGTGAACATAATCACAGAAAATCAAATTGCCGTTATGATCACAGAATTAGATCCAATAATTGTTATAACTATGGTAACAAAAGCTGTATGTGCAAATGTAAATGATTATTTGGTGACAGGCCATGAAAACAGTCCCGCCAGCTCTGAAAGGTCAATGTTTGAAAAAGTGAACATTTAACAATCAAGTGTTTAAATGCTCAATTTTTGCTTTGCCATGTCGATGCAACAGAGTTTTAGCTACAGGAAGAAGATACTGACATTTTATGTACATGTGAGACATGGCTGGACCCTTCACTATATGATAAATTGATTCAAATTCTTAAATATAATATTGTCAGGTGTGGTGCTGGACGAGGCTCAGGAGTGTGTATGTACATTCGTAAAAACCTCAGATTCTCATAAGCAAACACTGACATGGAAAATTAGGAGGATATTGAGGATATGTGGTCGCAGGTTCAACACAGAAAATTTTCTTCTCACAATCAGCTGTATATAAAGGCACCCCAGAGGCACCAGCGGCATCCCTTTCGTATTTAACGAACGTTTTTAAAATTTTGTTTCAAAAACAAGCCTATTTCTATTTTGGCTGATTTAAATGAAAACCTTTTTGAGAAGGGAAATCATGTTTCTAAAATTATTAAGAGCTTAAACCTGAAGCAAGTCACTGGCAAACCAACCAGAATAACTGACAAGTCCTCTACCTTATCAGATGTTGTCTTCACAAACAAAACGGAAATGATAGCAAAAACAGATGTACCGCCAAGCCCTATAGCAGATCTTGAAATAATATCTATTATAGTTATATCAGATCATGAAATAATATCTATTATAGTTAATATTAGAAAGCCAAAACCTAAACCGGATATAAGAACTTTCAGAAGTCGTAAAAATTATGACCAATACATTTTGCGATATACTGATGAGTTCCATTTCAACTTTGAACGGTATACTGAACACTGATAGTGTAAACCTGCAAATTTACATCCTTACATATGTATTTAATAGTTCCCATGCTCAGTGTGCCCTAGTTGCAACAACTGAAATAACTCGTCCTTTTGCCCCTTGGATTGATGAGAACTTAAAGTGTCTAGCAAAAACAAAGTAATTACATTTTAACCTTAAAACCAACAAGGCTAACCAAGCATAAATCAATAAATTCAAACAGACTAGAAAACAAGTGGAACATTGCCTAAGTAAAGCAAAGAATTATTTTAGAAACGAGATTAATACGAATAAAGGCAACAGCAAAGCTAATTTGGCAGGTGTCTGAAAACATGATTCTTGGTTTCAGAAACAAAACAGAAACAAAGATAATAATGCGGTAGAACTTTCGATGACCCTCTAAAAAGGCGGAGGATCTTAACCAATATTTTGCCACTGTGGGAGAGAGATTTTCGAAAATCACACGAAGATATGGAGGATGAAACAGCATATGGAGACAGAGTAAACAGTAATTTTCAGTCTTTATCGAATATCCCTGATTTTCGTCCTCAACCCGTGAACGTCCATACTATTACTTTAGCATTCAAAGACCTCCGTGAAACAAATTCACACGGTTACGATGGCATGCAATATAAGTATTTAAAAGATGCTCTTCATGTTTTGAGCTTTTATATTACAGTTATCATTAATACATCCTCTGTCACCTGCCTCTTCCCAATACTTTGGAAACACCCACATGTCATTCCTTTATTTGAAAGCAGCTATGTTGACGAAGTAGGGAATTATCGTCCCATTTCACTGCTCCCAATTTTATCAGAAGTCCTGGAAAAAATCGTTGCTAGCCAGCTTATAACCTTTTTGGAGAATAATGAATGAATTACTGTCAAATAACCAACACGGTTTTGGAGCACAATTATCAACTGAATCAGCGCTTATGAAAATTAATATATATATATATATATATATATATATATATATATATATATATATATATATATATATATATATATATATATATATATATATATATATATATATATATATATATATATATGAGAACATCGACAATCAAGAAATACCACTTCTCTTACTACTCGACCTTTCTCAGGCCTTTGACAGTGCATCACACGCGGTACTCATACACAAATGTAAACAACTGCATATCGATGAGTTCTGGCTTAATGACTAATTAACGGACCGAATTCAGTCAGTCAGAATTAAGTTTTGTCACCTCCAAGGAGCGCAGGTTATGGCGTGCCACAGGGCTCAATCTTAGGGCCTCATATAGAGCTGAAGTTGCTTTAAAACAAGCTAAAAATTATTTTCAAGTGTATGGCTTAAATGCTGAGAAAAAACCCAATGAATTTTTATAGGATCACGACAGATAATATCTAGAATACCTACAAAGGTAACAATACTTTTTGACGAGACACCTATTGCACCATCACAAACAGTAAAAACCTTTGTGTATTTATGAATCAATATATATTTGATCGCCACATCAGCCACTCAATAAAAAGAGTAAATGGTATATAATTCTTTCTCAAACGCATAAAAGATAGTTTAGATAAGAGATCTCACCTAACAATAATATAGGCACTGGTCTTGAGCATAATAAGCTACTGCAGCAGAATATGGGGAATAACAACTAAAGAACAAACAGATTGGGTTCTGAAAGCTCAAAATTTCGCAGCTAAAATAGCTTAAGGAGGGGGGGGGCTAAAAAATATGATCATATTACACCAATTCTGAGAGAGTTAGAATGGATGAACATTGAAAATAAAATAACTTTTGACATTTGTTTGTTTACATATAAAGTTTGCAATCATTTATTTCCCAACTGGCATTTTGTATTCCCTACTGTGAGCGATGTGCAAGACAGACAGACTTGCAAATCGAACCACCTCTTAGTAAGACGAACACTAATGACATGGGAGCTAAAGCAATATCGATTAAGGGGGCAAGGGCCTGGAACAACATCCCAACTAATATCAAGACTGCACCCTCAATCAGGGTTTTCAAAAAGAAATTTAAATATTTTCTCGAAAATAAAAAAATAGTATAGGGATATTAACAGAAACCTAGTAATAAGTGTTCTTAAGGTTTTAGCGTCTTGGCTGAAAGTTTCTGTTTGCAGTTTTACTGTGTTGTACTTTTAATGAATGTATGACTTTATTTTGAAAGCATGTTTTGCATTTGAAGTTAGTTCAACTGACATTCTTACCTACTGAAGTTGAAGCTTATTTGGTATTAGGTCGGTACATAGTCATGTACTATCCTGTAAGTTTTGCCACTGTTATACATACTTGTGATAGTCATTTCATTTTTATTTTCATTTCTATACTTAGCTCATTCCATGTTGTAAAAACGTATTTTCACAGTTATGGGTTTCGGTAACTTATTACTTTCAAACAGCAATACTTTTACTCTTGCAAGTTGTAAATGAATTTTGTGTAAGTTGAAAAAACTTATATCTTGAAACGTGTATCTTTAACGTTACAAGGAACTGTTTAAAGAGTTGAACTGTGCAGATGGGTTGCAATTATTGTCGTCAAGCACATTTTACTCGTTGGTGTTCGCCTCTACACTGTCATTCTCTAGTTTATCTTCGTTCTGTAAATCCAGCAATATTGTCGTATGACCGTTGGCTTACGGTGTTCATTCTTGTTACGGCCAGTGGAAGTGTAGCTTCTATCGCCTCAAGTCACTTGCTCAACATCATATTTTTTTTGTTTTGTATTAGCGATAGCTGCATTTACCTTCAGCTTTGAGCTTTACTAAACCAGGTCGATTTTGGAACGTGTGTTTATAATATTGCAAATAAGTTTGTTTGTTTTGATTTGCTTGATATATTTGATAATTTTCATAAATTTTGTTACCTTTCTGGATTTAAATTTATCGATGTACGGTGACTGAATTAATATTTTAAGTATTGTCGATTTGATGTGTTACGTATGTTTTGTTATCGATTTGACATGTTAATGTTACGTATATTTTGTTAATGTTTAAGGTTCGCCAATCAGAATACGTGCGTGAATAAAGTGCAATTAAAAGTCAAATTTTTCATTTCAAACACACGTGATCCAACACTTATGTACTTCAGATTTTTTAGAGTTTGAGTTTTATTTAGAAGTATAAATTAAGTTTTATTTAGAAGCATTCTTTAGGGAAGGGCGAGCTATGTGTGTTTGACTTCGAGATGTTCTAAAAATCAACTATTTGTCAGTAATTTAATAATTTTGCATTTTTTATTACTGTATATTGTAAGTTCTATTTTTTCTTCATACCTTGCATTTGCTGTATGTTGTAAGTTCTAGTTTTTCTTTATGACTTGCTTTTAACATACAGGGAATTTAGGATGAATTAATTATGATTTGAATGTCGCTGACAAGGTTTTCCCAGCCAAGCAATATGGCCATTTTTTAATAAAATTATAGAGATCACATATTTAGTTCATTTGTATTAAAACGTCAAATTACTTTCTACCATATAAACATCACATGTAATTTACTATTCCTGTTCGCTTTCACACTGTACTGTATATAAGTGCTATATTAATATCCACGTCGTTCGCATCTTCATTACCATGCTTAGGGTATTTTATGTTATAAATATATAATTTCTCCAATTTATAAGCCTCAGTAATTTAGTATTTTATATGGTTTCTCAGTATTTCTTTTTATTTTAAAAAGCTTAATTTTAATGATTTTTAGCTTTTTAGAAATCATTTTAATTATAAGTATTCTTTGTAGAAGGACGCGGTCATGTGCGTTTGAGTTTATGATACGTACATGTATCTGGTGTCTTATAAGTCAATGGACGCCTTACATATTTTCATATCTCTCTCTCTCTCTCTCTCTCTCTCTCTCTCTCTCTCTCTCTCTCTCTCTCTCTCTCTCTCTCTCTCTCTCTGAATGCATTTGACGTCATAGTTTACTTAACAAGCTTGCGATCGGATTAAACCTTATGATAGAATTACCCTCCATCATAATGCAGCTTACATGATACAAGCTATAGGTTTATACAGGTAGCGCTCTTTTCATCCATATGAAAACATGACAAAAATTTTAAATAATAAATATACAACAAAACGTTAAAAAAACTGCTAAAAATTTCAGTACTTCCTGTGTACTGTATGTTTGATTAAACTTGTTCTCTCAGTAATGAGTTAATTAAATTGGTTTTCAAATTTAATTCTGGCACTAGAGACCATTCAGAAGTGAAAATATAACACAAACAGTTACAAATGGATGATTTCATATCATAAAGGAAAGAAAAATTATTTAAAAAAAAAATTTCTTTGGAGGTCACATACGGCATATAAAAATAACACGAGTACGTTATGAAGTCAATGAGAAAGCAAATACAGTTACATACGAAAAGATAGGGAACTGTGAAATGAATGGGGCTAAACGGGGAAAATACATTTTACAAAAAGAATAATGATGGAAGAGATGTTCTTACACAAGGAAAACTATATTTTACAAATGGTACACTTGCGTTACTGAGAGAAGGAAATGTGCGCTTACGTTACGCAAGAAATGTGGTTTAACAAAGACGAAAATGAAAAATTCATTCCATAAACAAGATGGAAATGTTTGAAGAAAAGAAAACACGCTAGTTACAA